>NW_010536639.1:18851-27134 GCF_000687285.1 Phaethon lepturus | reverse complement strand
GTTTTGCATCTTTTTGTACGCTTTGTAACTGCAGGGAAGAGTGGGCTCTCAGTTATCTCCAAAGAAGAGACTTATAAACCTTATAGTCCTCCTTAATCATAGAGAAAGGTTAATAAAAATGAAAAGGGACGTGACGGCATTGAGCAAGTGACAGAGAGGAACAAAACCTCTGCTGCTTGCTTCTTTTCCCTGTCTCTGGGACTTTTTAAAGATTCCTCAAAAGTAGCTCAGTTCTCCACCAGACTTGCTAGAATTATCTTTTATTCAGATTATCCAGCACTAAAGCCAGTCAGAGGACTGCTTGTGTTATTACCAAGAGTTTAATCCATGATCACTGTGATTAATGAGCCCACTGAAAGATGAAAGAAGATTGTGTATGCTTCTTGTAGGAAACACACTTTTTTTTTTCTTTGTCGTACAAAATTTCCTCATTTTTCTCAGAATAGCTCGAGAGAACGGAAGTTTCTCAGTTTGAGATCTAATCTGCTCTGCCTTCACAGGAAGTTACAAATGTCTTGAACAAGCGTTCAGTTGACACATTTTTCTAAACAAGAAGCCCTTTGGACAAAGCTTTACTGATTAGAGACCTGAGTGGTTAAACCACAGCTCATGCCCGTAGTTACTAGCTAGTTGACCTTACACCTTTATCCGCTTGCCATCAGCCCAAGTTATGCAGGGTTTGGTTCTTGTAAAATAATAGCAGCTGTTGGGTATTTTGCTCTGTTGAAAGCCTTGCTTGTCTCTGTAACTAGTTAAGGAGGCCTGTTTTAATTTGCAAACCTATGCAAATAAACATTTCTCAGAGTATTTGTATCATGGTACATCTCTGGTCTCTGTGGTTTAGTCCTTGACCCAGCTAACTTAGCTGTTTCCTGAAAGTCATAATCATATTTAAACTCACCTCAACGCATTTTCACAGGTTCAGCAATTTCACAGATGTCTAGATAGAAGCAACCTTAAGTCTTAGGTGCCTCTGCTGCAAAAGCCAAAAGATAAGCCCCTCTTAGAGGAATTCAAGCTGACTTTAGTCCTCCTCTGAGATGAGGAGATGATAGAAGCCAATCCAACAACACTATTTCAGAAAAAGTTATATTAAGTAAAGTCAATACTGCATGCCATGACACACTACTGGTTAAAAAAGCATTAAGAAACAAGTTTAGCTGCTTGATACAAGCTCTCATGTACTTCATCCCTTCAGGGGATTCTGCATCCCCACCACGCCTGGCAATACGGGGTCATTGCTGCTAAATGATGACAATTGTTGCCAGCATAAAAAGTAAGCTAAAACCAGAAACAAATCTTAGCATCTCCCATTCTTGTTTATTTTTCTAAACAGACTTTATTTACTCCAAATCTTTGACATCTACTTAATGCAATGTTCTGAAATTGCCATTTTTATACCATTACCTTCAAAGCCAGATGTGTGTTAGGAGTCTGACAGCAGTAGGCATTTGAGGGGTCATGAAAACTAGAGAAAGCATTTCCATTGGAAAAAAAAAAAAAAAGAAAGGGAGAAAAGCTTTCCATTTGTTTACAGCTGCTTAAGAAACACTTTTTTTGGGGTGGAACTTTCCGTGTTTCATCTCTTTTGAAGGTGATTTTCTTCTAAGTTGTCAGCAATATGTGGAAACTTGTTAACATAAATGCAAAATGCTTTAAATTATGAAAATTGTGTGAATAATTGGTGAGCAAAAAGTTTCTCTATTGATTTGATACACAGATTATTATGCATGATAAAAATGCTCAGTGGAGTTGCCATTTACTATGTTAGTCTTAGAACAGAGCACTCTGAAATGTAATGACTGCATTAAAAATCAAGTAGTTTTTAAAGGGCTCGAACACATGATTCTGTTTATTTTTGAAGGAAGTATTCTAAAAGAAGACAGGCAGTTAAAATGTGTATTCCAGTGCAAAATATACTGGGAAATGACAATAAAAACTCATATAAAAGACAATAGTGCACAACAACTATATTAGCTTCTGAGTTTTGTATACAAACAAATACTCTATTCAAAAAGTTCACACCACACACAAAAAGTAAGAAAAAACTTCACAAAAAATTATCATAAAAGCATAGCATTGATATTGGTATTTTTGCTCCGAGCTTGCATTCTCTGTGTACTGCTTGGGAAGAATGAGGACAGTTGTGAAAGTAACAATAAAGAAATTGCCAGTGCATAAGCCATTCAGATGGCTATGTTCTCTAAAAGACAATGAACACAGGGAGCTTGATTCAGATTCACACAGCAGTTCTTTCCTACCTCCAGGATAAAGTGTAGGAGACGATAGTCTACTTTAGAGCCCGTTTTGGAGAAGAATGGTATGAAACAGCTTTAATATTAATGAAAATTGGCTTGGTACTTTTCAAAGTAGGCTGTGAATGTATCCACCTTTTTATTATGATGATATATAAATGAAAATACATTCTGTACAAATATCAGCAAAACACATCTGAAAATAGAGACAGTGTCATTAATCCGTATATTTTTAAATAAATATGTACAATATTTACATTTTGACAGTTCCAGAAATGAACATGTCCAGATTATGTACCACTACCTAAAACAATTCTCTGTTATTATAGAAAATGCATTTGCTGTACAAATATTTATAAATACATATGTACAAACCTTTTCAGTGAAATGTCTGCAGATTTATTGAAAAGAAAAGTATGAGATATTCTTATTATCAGCTAACATTTAGCTATCAATCATCAAGTGTCCACATATTAAACAGTCTAGAGCATCATACATCAGACAGAAGTAGATTTTTGGTGTTGAGAATATTTTGTGTTCTGCTTCTGTGCCATCACACCAGCAAATCTGATTGTCTTTTCTGAAAATTTGCAGAAAAGTTGCAGGACTGAATCAGTTTGACTCAGTGATTGTTATTGACTGCACCATGTCAGACAGGGTTTCTGGGTCTACTTCTTCTTTACCATTATCTGAATTTTCTGATGAGATGTAACATCCAGAATCTCTTGGGCAGTCATTTAACTGTGATTTGTCAAAGCCATGGTGAGAGCTGAAGCTCCGTGTCTCCTGACCACCCTCATTTTTCTGTTGTTCAACTAGGAAAGAACAGAAAAAGAAAGAAAAAAATTGTCAAAAGAAGTGTCCTGGGAGAGAGTCTGAGATACAAACATGACTGATCTTGAAGAAGTGTAGAAACAGAGTTGGTAATGTACACATGACTAGATCAATAATCTTCATCTGTCAGAAACAGAAACCTCAGCATGGAAGAACTAAAAATATGATTACATGAGCATAACAACATCTAAGTTGATGTTGAGGTTGGCTTTGATCCTGCGGTATTTTGCTCAGAGATGAATGCCAGAGACTGTGGCTTTATCCTTTAGACTGAGGTCCCTTAGGCTGTCCACAGGTGCAACAGTCACCATGTGTGGTCACCATTGCCCCTCAGCAGAGATGGCAGCTTTTCCCTTCCCACACTCCTGTATTCCAGAGCCTGCTCATGCAATTAATCACATAGCCTACTGCGCCTTGTTTATTACACATGGCATTATAGACATTGTGTCTGTTGAATGTAACCCCCACCATTTCACCTATTCCCTGCACTATGTGGTGAGATATAATGCACTGGTCTTCAGAAGCGCTCAGCATAAGGAAGTGGTAATCAGGTTTTCTAAAGTACTGGACCAGGAGTGAGTGGTTGATGGAAACTTCCAAGCTCAGCCTGATGTCTGAAAGGTTATTTTCCAAAACACGAGGGCCTCCGAGAAAGCTAAGATGCCTAACTCATGCTGTATGGTTTTTGAACACTGTTCCAAAACTAAGTAGAAGCAATTTATCTTGCAAATAGCTTGCCCTTGTTTAGCTGCTGTACAACTAATGTATTCAAACTCAAAAACCTGCAACTCAAGAGTATCAACAGACCTCTCAAAAAAAGCTCAACAAACTAGTGCTTTGCAGAGAGGATGTACCAGTATATCATGAATCTAATGTAAGTTGTGGTTAAAGATCGTGTTCATATTTTCTGGCTGCGAAATACATGGTGTTTACTCACAGTAAAGTTCTTTAGAAAACAAGCTATAAAATATAAAATCTTTCATACTCTTCTGTTTCCTTATCACCCTCCTGTAACTGTATTTTTACTTCAAACTGTGACTTGCTTTCCAACCAAAGTGTAAGGAACAAATCTCACAGGAAACAGATGGTTTTAGCCCAGATTTTAGCCCTTCGGAAAAATGGTACCTTTTTGCTTTTGCAAAGAATGTTCCCTTAATTCACTTGACTTGTTACTCCATGGTTAAATAGTTAGCTTCATATCTTCAGTCATATTTAAGCTGTCTCAGTTCAAGTACAGGCAGAATGGAAGTCATAATACATGAAGGATTTTATCTTAATCTAGTTTAGCTCCAGGGTAGAATCCCAGAATTACAAAATTTCCACAAGGAAAATTCGTACTGACATTTGCGTTGGTTGTTGGAAATTATAAGCGTTGGCAACATGGGAAAGATTTACAGTTTGGATTATTATTTTTTAAAAGTCTTGTGTGATACTGTATAACAAAGACTAAATTAGAAATGAAAAATTTAAATGTTTCACTCTGAAAATATTGAAACGGAACAGCAGGAGAGTCAAGATCTTTCTTCACTGTGTGAGATTTCAATGAACTTATTTCATAAAGCATTTTGCTATATTGAGAAAAATTTCTAGGTCCTGATGGAAGTCTTGTAGATTTGTTTGGACTGATTAATTCTGTTTAATATTTTCTAACTTTCAGTTGCCTAATTAAGTTAATAATCTAATCTGATTTTGAAGAAATGAATCCAACGTCTCAACTTAATCATTTGTGCATGAATAGGTTATAGGTATAACCTTATGTATTTAATAAAAAATAAAAGTATTTCTGATTACCTTAAATATCTTAAATACTTGCCAAGGAACAGAAGTCCCACCTTGTTCCCAAAGAAATTAATGGTTAATTGCACTTGTGTGAAAGAGTACACCTTTCATCAGATTTAATTGATATCTGTAACTGTTTGATCTCCTCCTCACCTTACAGAACATAGTTTGTCATGTCAAATGTTATCTCTCTGCAGGGAAAATATTTGATCACGTAGGGTCCAATTGATTTCTGATTTAAGTCAGGGAGGAATTACAAAAGGCATTACACCAGTGAACGTATTACTGCTGCTATTAGTAGCCACAGAAGTAGTTTAGCACAAATAACAGCAGATGCCCCAGTAAAGCCTTGTCTAAACTGTGTCATTAGCTCCTTGCACCCATCCCACCCGTGCCCAGATGACCCAGGTCTTGGTCGCTGTGGGCTGACAGAGCTCAGCCCGTGGCTGGGTGAAGTCCTCCTGAGCGGCTGTGGGCAGGACTCCCCTGCTCCCCACTGTAATCCCCTCATCAGCCTAATGCTGCTTGCTGGTACTTTTATCAGCTTCTCTAGCATCATCTGCTGCCCTGGCAAGCAGTGACCTAAAAAGTGTTAATCCTGTGTACATTTTCAAGGTCAAAGAGGAACCTCCATCCACTTTGTTTGTTTTACAATGGAAAGAAGACCAAGTAACTTGCAGATTAAAAAGAAAATGCAGTTCCAGTCAGTGTATTAGTGTCCTGTAACTAGTTTTGATAATGTGAGTAGTTCCTGTGGGGAAAACAGATCCTAAATTCTTTTGTAGCAACGTCTTTCCCTTGTGTGTTTCAGGGAAAAAGACAAAAACAAGATTGGGACTGAGATTTTTTAAAACCTGAAGTTAGGTCAGTTATGAGAATAAGAAGTTTCTATTTAGAAAACATACAGAAATGTAAAACTTCTGTCTCTTCCCATAACACTAGAAGAATTTTTTACATGAAAACCTGAAAACCAAAAATGTTCAGGTGTTTGAGACAGTGAAAATATTATATTTTCTATTTTTCATTCTGAGCAGAAAAAGTTGAAGAACTTTTTTATGAAGTTAAGTAATACAAACATATTTATGAAGAAAAGAGTGAAAGCAAACTTTGGTGCTTTTTTTTTTTTCTCTTTTTAAAGCAGCCTTAAATATTATGCAGTAACTACTAAACCACTTGAACAGGATACTGAGTATCTTAAACATATGTAGCATACAAATTTAGGTGTTGCTTCATGAGAAAAGAAACTATGCTTTTTAAAATTTTTTCTTTTCAGCTTTTGGCTCTTACATTCAGTTCTACTAAATTCCTTCCTCTAGCATTGAATGTGGAACTATTCAAGTTCCACATTAGTAAAGGTAAAGTAAGTTTGCTCTCTTAGTCTTTCAGACATCAGAAGAAAGATACAATGCACAGGAAACAGGAATTGATAAAATTAAACGGCTGTTACGCGTTGCAGAATCATCAGAAATAACTATCTTATCGACAGATGGAAGTCCTATCATTCTTCTACAGTAAAGCAGTTTCATATAAGATGAATAGCTTCAAGTCACTGTTGCCTATGATATGGCCAGAAGAGTCCAAGATATGCATCATTTTGACACATATATTCTAATACTACTTTAGACAGTAGGATTATATTCAGACTTCTGAAAAAAATGTGAGGCCTTTAGCCTTGATGTGTTAGGCATACTTATCTTCCTTGTTGTTTAGATCTTTGAAATGAATATTTGTTGTTCAATGACATAGATGTGCATGACACATGCAGGGATAGATCTCTTTTTTCTCTTCACCAGCTTTTTTCCCTTTTTTAATGACTTTAAAGCCCTGATTAGGAAGGCACTTTAAGCTTAGGTTTAAGGCAATTCAGCTCAAGAATGTACTGAGGTCACACTGACTGCCATGAGGTTATGTCAGTTTAAACCAGATGAGTGGCAGGAGGCCTGGATTTTGTCTTGGGGAAAAAAAGAAGGTCACCCAGCAGCAAGCCATACGTCATGACTATGCCCTCTGAGATTTTGCCTCCATGTGTTTTTGCCCAGAAGGAGAACTGGGCTAGGAGCACGATGCTTTAGGCTAAGTCAGTTGCGTGCCTTCATGGAAGGTGCAGCAGTGACATACTGAGCAGCGCAATATGGTAACTAAACAGACAAAGTGTGTCTTCAAGGCTGATGTCAGACCTCCTAGGTACATACGAAGGCCATGTAATAACTTGGAGTGCCTGTACCAGTTAGACCACCTAAGTGTTAAAATTAAACGAAAACTCACAAAGCATCAAGCTCAAAAAGGATCATTCTGAAGGAGTAAATGGTGATACTTCTTGAAAAAGAAGCAGAGAAATCTGAAGTGGATCTGTATACATGTGCAACACTTTGGGGACACAAAGAAGTAAAACTTTTGTGGATATTTACAGACATGCAATTTAAAAAAATTGTACTCACTCAAGTCGGTGGCATAGCTTTTCTGAGAGGAGTACTTAACTGGTGTGAGAGGAAATTCTATGGTGAAAACAGAAATGAGAAGCTTCCTTTTATCTCTGAAATCTGGAAGCAAACAGATGTGCCTGAAAAAAGGTGAAAAATACTAATACTCATGCAAGGATGAGCTTCCTTGGGAAATATGGAAATATTATGTCCAGGTCAATGAGTTGTACCACACTACAGATGGGGAGATTGTCTTTGAGCACTATTTGACCTTGACATGATACCGTGTAGTCCCACGTACTTGAAGGGACTTTCCAGTGTAAAATGGTACTCTTGATGCTAGGTCCTCACATAAGGAATGCAACTGAGAACTGAAAGTCATGTCCTCAGCTATCTACTATCTTGCTGTCCAAGTAAAATATATAAGAAACAAACCTTATCTGTTACTGGCAATGGGATTTAGAATATGATCTGGCACTTAAACATGAAAAATAAGCTAAAAAAGTGGATCTGGGGAGGTAAGCATAAAATATTATCCCCCAAATTGCACATATGCACCTTTTTTATCTATATAATGAACTGTAGGCATATATCCAATGAAGTCTAATACTACTTTAACTCGTAATAGCTTCAGACTAATGTAACCCACTGGACTTCAGGAATGAACCTCCTGTCTTGCATCATCTAAGTGAGAATCAAGGCTATTTTGCACACACAAAAACCTGTGTCCTGGGAAGCAGTCAAGAAAAAAGTTCCAAACTTTTTTATTACTTTATTCATTAACCATCCAGCAACTGCTTCACTTTAAAAATAGCATCCTACAAAAGCACAGACATCCATCTCCTGTCTAGAAGCCATCTGGGAGAAGAATGGAAAGCTATTAAGAAATACTTTATGAAAAAGAGCTTTTTTTTCCTCCCCAGCCATAGATTCATGGAAACCAATCATGTTGCCCCAAATACATAGGTCTGATTAACTTATAGAAAATCTAAAAA
>NW_010536639.1:0-18820 GCF_000687285.1 Phaethon lepturus | reverse complement strand
GGGAAGGTTGTGAGGAGCTCACAGGACCTTGCAGTTCTAGGATAGCCTTGCTATGTGAAGTACTTGAAGATGGTGAATTTGGGCCTGGACTCCCAGGAAAGGTGGGAAGAAGATGGTGCAGTATCAGGAAGTGAAATCTGTTTAAAAAACACTATGTGGTAACATTTCCTAAATAAAACTTACTTTTTAATTCTTGGTGTGAGATGGGTAAAGTTTTTCCTTTCAAATTAATTCAGGTCTAAATCAAATGTTAGGATGAAAAAATTCTCACTGCCAGAAATCCTACATTTTGGGTGGCTTTAGGAAGCATATAATATGGAATCTATTGCTGCAGGTCTTTTGGTTAGAAAACTCAATAAATGTTTGTTCTGCAACATGAATTATATAGTCACAAGAATGTGTCATGAAGAAATCACTTAGTATAACATACAATAAATGTCAAGAAAAAGCCAAGGAAAGAGAAAGAAATTAAAAGCCCTGTAAAAACATCTGGACATTTCACAATATCTGATAGCACATTAAAGAAATACTAAATCATGTTTTACTACATTTGTAGTAGAATCTAGTAAAATGAGACTATGTTCCAGCACACTTGGCTGTTCTGAATAATAGCAGGGTCACAAAAAGTCAGGAACCCTTGCATTTCAACTCTGGACCATACCTGAGACTCCACCCATTAATCAAACACATGCTTCATGGAGGCTCGAATGTAATGCAAAGACATGAAAGTCTTCCAAGCTCTATGAGAAAGATGGGCTTAGAACAGTAAGTGTGGTCTATGGCCTTAGTATCTTTTTTCACAAAGCTTATAAAAAGAGTGAACATTTACCTAGAAGAGTGATGAATTTCTATCTAGAATACTCTTGGCCAGTAAACAGATTACCTTGTAGCTGTGGGTAATTATGCTGCTCACTTCTAAGCAATGCAGAAAATCAATTTTAATTAAAAAATCATTTATGTTGGACTGAGTCATGCCCATTTAGGAAAAAAAATATATATATTGACCTAGGAAAGTTCCGTTAAGATGCAGAATTCACTTTCACAGTAGCACCCAGCTCTTTAAACCCAATTTTCCAATCAGATTGACAGAAGGACAAAGAGGTCAAACTATTCAGATGAAGTCAGACTCATGCTGAGCTTATCCCCAAGATCATCTTGACTCCCCATCTTTCATTATAACGACTTAACAGATGGCTTCTATCAATTTTAGTCTTTTGTATCTTCCTTTTTAGAGAAAGTTGTTAAATTCTGTTCTGTCACTGCCAGTCACGTGACAGATGCTACGAACCTTTGACAAACAGATAAGGCAAGGGTTTGATTGAGCCCTCATTCAAGACAGTATCCCAAACCAGAAAATTAGTTGTGTGTGGCTTACCTTAAAGTATACATGAGTCTTGTGAAACTCAATGAGACTTAAACAAGTGCTTATAGCTGGGATGGTATATAAAGATGTCTTGGTTCTGGTCCCTGTGAGTATTCATAAATTCTGGGAATATTATTTTATTGAATTTGAATAGTAGTGGCTATACCTATCTAAAGTGCATGTGAAGCAAATATTAATTTCATCTCTTCATCTAGGACTACAGTGCCATCAGTGATTTTGAAGCATGGGCTACTTTATAAGATTTAATGTTATTATTTCCAGAACCATGACAAGAATTTAAAAACCTAAACTACCATACAGATAACATGAGGGGCACTGTTTTGCCTGAAGAAGTGTCTTAATCTCATACTGCCAATTAGGAAGAACCCTATTGGGATAATTAAGATGAATTTTTTTAACTTTCATTCTATGGGACATGTAAGAACCTTCTTAGGTTTGGTCCTTGTACAGGTGTATGCAGAATATTAAGTGATAAGACACCTTCAGAAAAATAAAACTTTGGTGTCATCTTCTAAAAAGGTTAGGTGTCTAAGGCTGCTTGCTATGCACTTGTTAGACAAGGAATATAAATAGTAAACCATATCCTCGCTACTCCTAAATAATTTGACATTCACGTGGTCTGTTAAAAAACATTATGTTTTGGTTTTGTTTTTCACACTGATGCAAAACTCTGCAAAATTACAGTCTAGCATTTTTCTTTTTTTTTTTTTTTTTGTCTTAAATATTGATATAGAAAAACATACACAATAAAAGGTGCAGAAAGTGCAGTAAGGCTAGTTACCAAGAAATACACACAAATATACGTATACTCAGTTTAAGGGCAAACTAGGGAAATTAATGTATTTTCACACCATTTCCAGCTAGATCTCTGCAATGCCATTCTTCAAAAATGTGACTTTGTTTTCTGGTTTCACTCTTTCAATCACTGCTTCTGCATAAATAGCCCTTCAAAAGTCTTTTTCTAGCCTGTCATCTCACCAAGCTATAGACCAGAAGGAAGTTCTGATCCTAGTGAGCAAAGGAAACCCTTTAAATGCCTCTCCAACATATTTGAAATAATCTTGCCTTTCCCTGGAAGCTGACTAAGAACAGAAAAGCCTGCATGTACAAATGGGATCCCAAAAAAGCGCAAATGAATAGTCAAAGAAAAGGTTAGCAAAGACACAAAGAGGGAGATTAGAGAGCATCTGCAGGGAAAGCTGAATGGAGGAGGTAGCCAAAGGCATCCTTAGAAACCCAGAGAGATTTATGTACTGACTCACATAGGGTATATGTGTACATGCAGATGAGTGAGTGCTGAGTGAGAAGTGGAAAGTGGAAGAGGAGAGAAAAAGTGGACAGCTGACAAGAACTGGTGTTAAGATATCCCAGGAAGACATTGCTTTTCCAGGTTGCCTTTTCTGTCTTTTCTGTCATGCAATTGTGAGTGCATCAGATGAAATGATTGCTCAGGATAGGTAGTGAGTATGCACAAACATTAATGAAGAGGAAAACATCTTCTGTTTTGGCTGAGCATCTAATTAAGTAGACGCTTAGCTGAGGTTTCTATGAACTTGACATAAATTATTTAAAATTAGAAGTCAGGCTGGAAATATCAAGAAAATATCATGAGAACAGTATTTTTGCGTTCTCTATCTCAGCTTTTCCATTCCCAGTGAAAAGAACAAGTGAAGAAAACATAGTGGTGACTGATACACATGCGTATATACGCACCATATGACCAGATTTCAGAAGCTCACTGGAAGCTGGAGTCAGATTAATTTTCAGAAAAGAACGCAAACCAGCTATTAGTTGGTTTTCTGTTGTTTGTTTGGGTTTTTTACAAAACCTTCCTACAAATGAAACTGATTTGGGTAAGGATTTAAGTTTGGGAGGAAGTAAGGGAGGAAAAACTGTATTCTTCTGGAGAATGTTGTTTTTAAAAAATACAGAAAATTCTTTACTGTAGCTATTTGAAATAAGTCCTATTTTGGTTAAGATACTAGTGCAGAGTTTGGGAGGTTATATTTTCTGCTGTTGCACAGACCTTGTGACTTTTGGGAAGTCACTTAACTTCTTTGAGGGTTGTTTCCCCAACCATAAATAGGGTTGTTCTCAAGCAATAGTTGCTACCAATCTAGAGTTTAGGACCTATAAAAAAGAAATTTTAAATTGTTCATGTGCTACTAGTATATTAATCGTTTACATATCTAGAAGAGGTATACAGTTTGCTGTCTGAACAAATTAAAAACCCATCTAATTCCATGTTTCATATTTAAAAGAAAAATAATTTAACAGATCACTGTGAGAATCACTATTTCTTTAAATGCATCTCTTCAATTAGAACTTGCACATGACTTAACAAAGCTTAAACACTTACTGTCATTGTCCTGTAGATTTTCAATTGCTGATAACAATCTTGCCCTGTCTTCTGGGTTTGAAATATTTAATTCAATCAGGTGGCTCTCCTGTAGATCCTTTAAGTCCTCTAGAGTTTCATAGCCATTTAGCAAGAGGGTTGAGGTATATTCCTACAAAAAAGAAATAAGCAAATCCTCTCATGTAAACAGGCACTATATTTAGTAGAGGAATAGACACAATTTCTTTTTTAGTTTTTTGTCAGATTGAAATGGGCTTCACTCTCCAGTCCAATCGACATGATTTTGGCATAAAACCAGAGCTGGAGAGCAAGAGAGGACAGAGGCGGAGACGCCTGGGGGACCTCCTGACCATCCTAGCATCTGTGGCTGAGTTGTCTAAGAGAATCTGGCAGCAAATTGGACAAGGACAGAGCTCTGCCAGAAATGGTTGAATGGGCTGAGCTTCTGGACTTTTGTGGGTCACCCCATGAGTGCCTCCCATGCTGGGTCTAGCAGGCCCTCTGAGGAAGGGCATCCTCTGCCTTTGCACAGAAGGAGCCTTTCGATATAGGCGAGGGTGAGAAGCTGAGGGAGCCCTCAGCTGTGCTGTGCCCCACATGGTCCCCCTTGAGCTGTGTGTCGATGCAGTGTGAAGCTCTGTGCGTACTCCAGGGACAGGAGTGTTTGCATCAGCACCAAAACAATAACCGTTATTAAAAATGTTACCTGTAAATTATGCTTTGACACTCAGTTGAGAACTAGGGTTGCAAAGAGGGAGAGAGGCACAACATGAGCATAATGCAAAAAGACTATTGCTCCCTAACTATCATGAGAAATTAGAAGCCCAAATTCTAAAGGTTGGCGCTGGAGTCAGACTGCAGTCCTGTCCCTGAGGTGTCCACAGTCACACACCTCCTACCCTTAGGCACATAATCGCAGTCAGGTTATGGTGACTTGACAGGTCACCACTGTGCCTCTTTGCATGAAGTCTCAGCCTAACCAAATGATGTGATAAAATGCAGTTCTATAAGCCACTCACATCAGATAAAAGACAGACACGAAGCTGCTTTGCTTTGCTGATATCAAAACTGCTGAAACTTGCCTTTCTACTCCAGCCTGTAAATGACATACAAACCCAGGCACACAGAAATGAAACATTTCAAAAACAGCTGGGAAATGTGTTGGCTGACCTGCAGGTGGACACAATCCAGGAGTTCCTGCAACGTTTTTGGCTTGGTCCTTTTGCTTCCTCTGCGTGGCTTTATCTTTCTGGGTGCAGATTCCTCTTCCAAGATAATATCCACGTAAATGAACTTGAAGTTTCCTACTCTGTTGTTCAGCATGCCTGTCCATATACCCATGGGGGTTTTACAGATGATATCTATAATGTCTCCTTTCTAGAACAATAAAAAAAAGGCATACCACAGCTTACACATCTGGTTTGTTATATGTAGCTTTTCATTTGTGGACCAAAAATAGCACAGACAGCACAGAATGCTAACTAGTCAGTGCGAAGTAACTTTTAAAAATTAACTACAATTATTTCCTTTACTTTTATAAAAATACAAAAAAAAAAAAAAATTACAGAAAATGGAGTTGATCCTTATCTCCAAACCTTTGCAAAGGAGAGGTGAGCATAAGCAGCCCTTCTCACCATTTTTGTTCTCCACTTGGTCCTTGAAATAGGTAGGGCTGCATCAGTAATCAACTTTTGCAATGGCTAACGGGCATAGCTTTGGCAAAAAGCAAGGGAATGCTGTGAGATTATTTTCCAAATACGTGCCAAACCATTTACACAGTAATGTTACTCCCCAGCATCTCAAGGATCTTCAAGAACTGATAGCTGAGCTATGTGAAAGGTGGACTCATACCCATTTTACAGTAAAAAACACTGGCTACATTTCTCAAAGGCAATAAAGAGCATTTAACTCCCTTAATATCTTCTTGTCCGTACAGTTTCCCAAAGTACTGAGAAATTTTCTCACTGTTATTAACTCTGTTGACTGAGGAAACATTGGATGGCACCTTAGACAGATCTAAAGGCTTCAGCTCTCCACACTTGTGCATTCACTCACAAGGGTGAGTGTACAGAAGAGTGACAACACAGCTGCTTCAAGAGGGCTTTTTGGTAAAGGTGTTCACAGCCATGCCGTGGGAACCAAAGTCTCAGCTCAGCAAAACAGTCACTCTGAGTAATTCTCGTAGTAAAAAGGCTCCCTTGTAAGTCATACCCCCTATGCAACTTCCTCCCATGACCTCAGAATTGAGTCCTCTCTTCTGGGCAGGTACCGCAGACTTAAAACAACGTTGAACATCTTTAAAGAGTTGTCCAACAAATCCCCACATACACACTTCATTTGCCATTCTGTTACAAAGTTACAAATCAAACTCAGCTTGTTAAAATATCTGTTAAACAGCTCCAAGACTTTCAACTCTTTTCTGGTCTGGTCAAGAAACTGCAAGTAAAGCGGTCATCCTAGCTTTGGTGTAAACCCAAGTGTGAAATCGACTGTGTTCCAGTGACCTGGTTTTGTTAGAATATGGAGCTTAGAGCTACCAGCACCTTTGAAATGGAAACTAAACAACGTTTGTTTAAAGCTCTATAAACACACGTATTATTCTACATAGTCATGGAGGCTCAGGAACTTCAGACGGGGATGCAAATCAGGATTAGGCAGTGGCTCTAAGCCAAGCTTCAGAGGCACTTTGAATTCAGATTCAGGCTACTGAAATTTTGTGAGATAATTTTAGGGGATTTCAACCCTAAGCACTAGTTTATAATTCTAAAATACACTGCCCCAGTGACTAAAAAATGAATCCATGTGAGCCAGCAGACATTTGCCATTTTGTGACCAGTTAAACTGTTTTGAAAGAAATGCCCTAGTGTGGGTGGAAGTGGAGGGCAAGTGGTGAAGACTGCAAGTACTGGCAGAGCAATGGCCGTAAGGTAGGCCAGAGAGGAGGAGACTGCAGTGAGATACAGATGAGGATTTTGACGAAAACTGTGAAGGCTGTGAAGAAGAAGAAAAGATGCTGAAGTGTGAATATAATCTGGATATGAAGGTGATTACAAAGAGGGAAAAGAAAGAAGACCAGATTACAGACATGAGTAGTCTGAGGGAAGATGATACTGAATGTATCATCTTCTGCATGGAAGAAGCTGGGCTTTTTTAGTAACGTTCAACTGGGTCCACATCTGGTGATCCTTTGTCTCACTCACACAAGCTGGACGCTCCTGTCATGTTGTCACGGCCAGAGAAAATTCATAGTTCAAAGGTATGCTTAAAGAAAGACTTAAGGGAGAAGTGAACTGTTTCCATTGAAAACAAAAAACACTGAGCTCTTGATATATCCAGGTGTGACTGAAAGAGCTGAGGAGGCAACTTCACATCCCATGAGACTCAGGTTTTTATTTTTCTACACTTCCTAGCATGTGGGAAGCAACATGTGTTTTACTCTGAGGAAAGCCATGCTATCCCAGTAGATACAATGATGAGGTACCTATCTGGAGTCCGTGCCTTAAAAAGCCTTTAGCAGACGTTGGCTGTCCAGCATCGTCTGAACTAAGTTCTTACAGAAGCATTGCAAAACCAGATCAGTCTTGCTTTTAGAGTGTTACATGTACTTAACAGTCAAAAAAAGCATTAGAAAACGTACTCCTCACACGTGAGAAATGCCCCCCTGGCACTCTTGCTGGAAAAGAAGAAATCCTGATGGTTGTCTTACCTTAATTTTCAGAGAGTCGGTGTCATAAGGACTTGGTGTGAAGTCAGTGTGAACTTTGGCTCGACCACAGAAGGGTCCACTGTAAGGGACTTCATCATCAAATCGGAGGCTGTCCCTGTTGCTCGTTCCATCCGAGCAGCTGGTCACCCCACCTTAAAGAGAGTCAAGTTGAGATCTCCTGCACCAAATGCCCAGACATGCAATTCTGCACAGCAGCAGAGAGGAAAGTGTTCAAAACTACAGAATTAGAGAAAGAGTGCACTCTGTGTGGTTTTGACACATGCCAGGAAAAATACATTCAATAAAAAGCATGCTACAAGAAACCAAAGAAAATAGGTAGGAGATCTTTCATTAACATCTTCCCTACAGTAATCTTTTTCTGATGATGTTACTAATAGACTACACTTTTTACTTACAGACTTTTTGAAATATTACCTCTGCAGATTAATAAATTGCACTCTAAAAGTGCAATTTAGGGAATTAATTCTGCTGAACTTCCTCTGTTTATTTAGAGAAATGAAAACAAGTACTGTAGAAGTTATTTTATTTCATTACAGAACTAGCTGAAACATCAAAGGAACCTGCATTGCAGAGGGAAATTTTAATCTTACCAACATTTCTGCCTGTCATTTTACCCAAGTTGAGCAATAAAATATCGGCAGAATAATTCAAGCAAATTTAAGCAAGCTCTGCAATATTCCATCCAAATATGTTTTTAGATAAGAGCAGCAGTGTGTTGGAAGTAAACTCCCATATACAATTTTCGCAAATCACATCATAGAAAATGATCGTAAAAGTGGTTTTGTTTGAGATGATTGCCTAAGTGCACATCTCCATCTCAGGGCCAGATTAACTACTAAGTGCAAATGGTCTGGACTGCAACTCGAGTTTCCACTTAGGGTTCACGTGGTGCCTGCAGTGATGGCACAGCAACATCATCATGGACAGCTGTCACCTGCTGCCCAGAAAATGTCTACAGCAGAGCAATGGATAGATTGGTGGAGGCAAATTCCATTTCTTATTAGAGATTCATCTGCCCTCCAACAGGGACTACCCCGTTGTGGAAGGGTTTTCAGTGGGTTTGTAGAGAAGCAGACTGTGTTTCTCTGCATCATGACCTGAAGTCGCCAGGTCCGGCCCCCATCAGCTATCATCTCAGAGAGACCTCTCGCTTTGGTCTCACATCTGCAGAGCGAAGAATGAACTCACGGCCACTACCCCAGACAGGACAGTTGTGTGGCTGTACCCAGTGATTGCAACCCTATGGGTGGCAGCATCATAGCAGTGATAGCCCCCCAAAACATTTATGGCATATATACCAGCAACATCCCCTGTAATCCATGTTATTTTTTTACTACAGTTAATATTTCCACTCTTAAAAACACTCAGCTTATTTCTGGAGAGAGGTATATCTACCCTAGCTGCCACCCATTTAATCGAATTATACTTTTGTCTGCCAGATTGAAGAGCTCCCCACTATACATTTTTGATCACCAGCTCTGATACCTCAGACTTAAACAATAACAATATTGATCCAGTGACTGAATAAGAAGTATGGATATCTTGTACTTACTAGATGAGCTCTGGCCACTGTTCAGGCTATAGAGACTTTCCATAGAGTCACTGGCTTTTAGGGAGACCTTCTCAGTGTGTATTCCACCACCAGGATCACTGTCATCCTTTCCTTCTTCATTCTTTAACACAAAAATCAGATGTTAATCACCAAGAGATGTATTTTAGATAAACATTTGTTTTTTTTCTTTTAAATAATCACTGGAGATTAAATCATCATTAGACTTTATGAAGAACCACTGTAAGAGAGAAAGCATTTTAGAAGTTGATGCCTGATACTAAGGATGCCCAGTACCACCACTTGTTCTTGGTGATCCTTATGATCTTGGAGAAATCCCCTGTCTCCTCTCTGCCCCATTCACTTCATTCCACTCCCGCTCAAGCAGCTAAACTGATTCTTCATCTCAGAAGACTGCAATATACCACAGCAGTGACAAAGGCTTGTAACGGGAAATTCACAGGGTGGCAGATAAGGTGGGATTTTTTCTGATTGTCTCTGTGGAGGAAGTATAAAGTTCAATTCTAAAAGCACATGGTAAAGTGCTAATTGAGGCAGCTGTGTTTTGTGTTGAACTTCTGAAAACCATGGGCACTTGGCAGCAGGCTGGAACCCTAGCCAGGGCATTCAGGAGGCAGCTTGCACACATGTATGGCATCGATGTGTTCTAGCACCATGCTCACTATGTTGCCCCACCTACACACTGGTCTCGAAATCCAGTGCATTTCAGAATTAACAGATGCATGTTTCTCTCACAAAATCTAACAGTGTATGAAATTGTCCTCTTGAGTTTGCAACATTAAGTCACACCTCAGGAATCACAGCTTATATACTTAATGAATTCAAAACAGTAAGATCCATATTTCAGTCACAGGTAAGTTAAGGATGATGTAACAGCTAAATGAAATAATGATGAGCTTTCAAAGGAAGGAGTTTCTTCAGCAGGTTTCATCACGTTGTCAATGTGCATGATACCGTGATGCACATGAAACAATCTGCAGTACTTAGGATCTTATGCCATATTTGGGGAAATGTTAATTATTCATCAGTTGACTGATGAAGTCAAGCAAAGATGACTGTGCATCTGTGAGGTAGGGACCCATACAGGTATGTATAAGGCATAGCATCGAAATGAACGACTATATTGGTTTTCAACAAGGACAGTGCTTGTTACACCAGTCAGCAGCACAACTCATAGATTAATCAGTGGACTGGTATTGATTGTCATCATGTCCTGCAGGAATGAAAATCACGCTATATGTGTGTCCAACCAGATAATTCATTAAAATTCTGTCATGTGAATAGTTGCTGTAAACGTGCAGATGGCAAATGTTGAAACTTGGATTTTTCTTTCTTATAAAAATTGTGGATTGCAACCTCATGAATTTTAGCAAAAAATACAAACTAAATTAATGAAATAGGAATCCTTGCTTTGACCTCCAAAATCTGTCTAAAGGTATCCTGTGAAACACTATTTTCTACTTGTGAAGTTTCTTACTTGTTTTCTCTACTTATCTGATATTGACGCATGTGAGATAGGGTGCAGATTGGCTAGATTCTTTAGGGTGGTTAAGTATGACAAGTCCTTTTTCCTTATGTGTTTTAAAAGTTGGAACTCACTGACAGAAGATATTGAGAAAATAGGGTTTGCAGTGTGTGAAATATTAAATGTTTTTTATGTTTAATAAAGATAGGTTCACTAAGATTAGATAAGGTAAGAGCAGATAAGGTGTATGAGTTGTCATGCTCTACGATAGGATGCTGACTGACCTCTACAAAACGGACTTTGGAAATAATTCTTGTATTGAAAGATAAATTCTTCTAATGAAGCAGTTTGTACAGGTTGAGTATCAGACTGCCAATGAGGTTCATCCGATACTCCCTTGTGTCCACATCAGGAGATTTTCTTGTGATGCTTATAGACCTGTTCCTTGATGAAAAAGCAAAGTTCACTGTTGCAAAACTCCTGTGTCCATCCTGGGCCCTTACTGTGTGATGCTGTAATTGTATATGTGCATATGTGTATACATTATCATGCACAGGAAAGAAAAGGTACATACTAAAAGCTGGTTTAATTCAGTATGTGTAACCATGTTTTTATGGATTCTCATAACTAACAGCTGCTTGAAACATGAACAGGACAAATGCAGGTAACATTGTGCACATGTATTATCATCAAACACAAGAGTCTTAAGCTCTATTTACCATGTCCTCAGAGAGTGCCTTGATGTACTTTTTACCCATCTTTTTCTTCATGGTAAGGGAAATGGCTCTCATCTTCTTACCCAAACTTCCTCCATTACTTGCTGCTTTAGTTTGTACTGCTTCTCCAATGTCACTTATGGTCTCCAACTCAGATATCTGATTTGAAATGAAAAAGTAAGCAACAACTCACCATGAAAATGAAATTCCACAAGTAGTGGAATAGGAATTACAGGAAAATATTAAGGACACCAACGCAGTTAGGTGACAAAAATCAGTCATAGCCATTTTCCTGCGGAATCGCGTACCTAAACTGATTTGCAGTACACCACTGTGTGTGTGAATGACAGAAAGAAAATACATTTTGTGGTAGAAAATGTTATTTCCCCTTGTTTATTGTCCTTAATCCAAGTAAGAATTGAGGGGATTTCTGCAGGGGTCTTGAAAACAAAAATTACACATACATGTGCATACATGTGCTGGCTACTTTGGGCATGCATCAACGTGAAGTGCACTTTTGTCTTTTTGAAAAATTGTTTCTAATCTTCACATCAAAGTACCAAGTTTACGTGTGATTCTCTTGTTCATTTTGGCAAGGGCTCAATCACCCAGACAGGTTCAGGTACACAAGCAAAATTCTCACCAGTGTAAAATTTACACAATAATTTCCCAATGTTTTTGCGTAACCATTGTGGGAAAGTGAACTGAAGAAAGAAAAACTTTGTGTTATACAGACCTCAGGTGAATCATCTGTCTTTGATATCGAGTGGTGCCTGAAACGGTCAAAGCTTCCAAAGCTGCTTGTGCGCTGTAAAGAAAAAGACGACAAACCCTGACTCACTTATGGTGGTTTGTTCTGTTATTAAGACTTAAATAAAACTGTCGAGTCACCTGTTTGTGTTAAAGATTCCTCCCAGATCAGTGGACCGTGAACTGCTACATCCAGCTAGAAACAAACTAGGACGTGACTATAGGGGAAAAAAATTGTGACTGTACAGCCAGGAGCAGAAAAATGAATAAGAGAAACAACACTGCTTCAAATACTAATTAGGTAACGGATAGGATTATGAGTTCTTCTACATCAGTTTCACGTTACTTACACACAGATATCTATGAGTTACTTCTAGGTAAAGTTGCTGTCCATGAACTTAGGAAAAAAGTTGTTTCCATAAATATTATACAAGGTATAGAGTTGGTTAAGGTGGTGTAAACAGTGGCAATTTATACAGTTTACTTTCGCAGCTGGGGAGACTCTTTACAGGTCTTTACCAACAGGAATCGGCAAGGACCACTGAGGATTATGAATACATTTTGTGGAGGGAGTAAGTAACGGAATAATCAGGTGGGCCCCGTGTTTTTCTTCCCAATCCTCCAATTTGAAAATCTGATTCCTAAAGGTAAATATGTACAATTTTTCCCTTTGACACACCTTTGCTTAACATAAGAAAGGCTGCATTACCTGAGCGGTGCATTAAGAGACCATGAACGGTCTTCATTCTAATTTTCACCCTTTCTGTGTGTGGATAATTGGCATGGTAAGGAGGGAAGTGGCACAGCAGATTTTTGCGAGAGGTCACACAGAAATACCTGCCAGATACGCCCAGGCAGAGTCTGACACTGCACTGCCCATGGTGGCAAACTTCTTAGAATTGGCGCTGATGACAAGTCAGAAGTCCCTTTAAGCGTGGCCCTAACAACAGCCAGACTTTGGACATTTATCAACTCTACAACGTCTTTAAGGGCTTGTTTTTATACCTTCACCAATGCTCAAAGCTAAATCTGGAACAACTCCTTTTTTTGTAAAGTTTTTCACTCTTCCACTAAATGAAAGTTTTTCAATGAAGTATCAGAGTTCTTGAGCAGGGCTTACACTATGCAATATCATACACTATGCAATATCATCTCAGTATATTTCCAAGTATTCAAAATCCCCTCCGGAGGAAAAGAACCCACTGAACTAAGTAGTAAACCACGAAATAAATATATCCTGAATGATTTAATAAGTGGTTTCAGGCTACCTGGCTACAGGTTTTCCTGTACTTATTCATCCATTTACTTTGCCCACATGATTTCAGCCAAACCTACTTCTTGCTCCCATTGCCTTTTTCTCCCCAAGCCACACAAGCCATCTTTCATCTCCCCCCAAGGTTTCCAAAGCACCCATCGTTCCCTCTTCTCCCGGCATCTCCAGCTACCTCCTTTCACTCTTCACCTGGGAATGCCACAGCCTCAAAGGGCTCTGAGAGCTCCTGGCTCTGCTCTGCCATTACAGCTTCCCAATCTTCTCTACCAGCTAAGAGTTTCCATGAAGTAGCTTCAGAGGCAACTGAGGTAGGTCATCCTTTCGGTGAGAAAAGAGGAGGAGAAAAGGACTGGTTTAATTTAATGTCCCGTTGCCTGCCTTCATGTTGCAGACACGCTTAATGCCGGCATGAACCTGCTTCCAGCCAAGGAAGTGGTGGTCTTACCGTCTTGGTGACGGTAAGGGGAGCAGAATTGGCCCAACACCGAGCGCTGCCGGGAACACCACCCTTGCTGCTCCCCTCCTCCAGTTCCCTACGCGGGTGGCAGGGCTGGTAACGCCGCAGGAGCGCTCTCCTCTGGAAAGCTGGAAAACCAAAGACCCGTTTGAGCCAAGACCTGTGCAGTGATTTCAGCGTCCGGCAAGCTTCTGAGTGCCGGTACGTGCCGGGACCTGTTCTGCCCGCAGCCACCAAGCTGCCGTTTGCTGCTCTGCCTCCTTACGCTCTCCTTTCCTGGCGGCGGTCAGTCCTCCGCGGGGCTCACCGGTCACACCCCGGTGCCGCAGGAGGTGGCGAGGTGGCAGTCAGGCTTTGCAAGCGTGATCGTAAGGAAGGAGTTCCATCAAAACCATACCAGCTACATGGAGCAGACGCATACCTCCCCCGGGTGTTTCCAGCCGGGAAGGACCCCATCTTATTCTGTCCCTGCTCATAAATCACAGGGTTACTACCCGTATTAGCTCCTTTATCTTTTACATGCAGTCACTTTTAAACTAAAAATAGTTTGCAGAAGGAAAAAGATAAGACAAAGAAGAGCTATGGGAAATCATGTGAAAATACTTTGTCTAAAAGACTCCATTTGAGAAGAAGAAAATCAGCATCCCCTGGAACACAACTGAAACTACAGTCTCCTTACTGCTTCATTTCCCTGGTTTCCCACACTTACTTTTTAACCAGCTCCACCCACTAAAAAAAAGATTAAAAAAAAAAAAAATAACGTGGACATAGCAGTGGGAGAGGCCTGAGCACTGCCAGATGGAAGAGGAAAGTGTACCCACATTTTGGGTCCGTGTTCTAACCACTGCAGCTTAAGAGAAAAAGAAATAACATCATTTTTTCACTATTTCTGAGCACATCCAACCTGAAAAATATTTCCAGCCAAAGATTATTTGAAGAAGCTGACCCAGATTTGTGAATATTTTTGGACAAGTAAAATGACATTTATTATTCACTGAGGGGAGAAAAAAAAAGAAAAGAAAAAATCACACAGCTCTCCTCTTAATTGATTGTAATCTCTCAGAAAATCTCTGTTGGCTGAACACTGTGGTTTATTTGTTTGTTTTTACCCTGTGAAATTGAAAAGGACAATTTGGATTGTACACTTTAATTTTATCTAAAATTCCCATAAAGAACTTTGCTATTAAGTAGATGAACAATATCCTGTGACAAGGGGTTAGCTCAATAGTATGATATAAAAACACAGCCCCAAGGATTATGGTTCTATTAGACAGGATTAACACCTTTCACTGGCTTGTCAACCCAGCCAAATGTGCCCTGCAGCATGGAGCGGGAGGGATAGAAAGAGGGAGGCTGGGATTCACAGCAATATTGGGAAAGTATAAAATAGTCTCACACAATGATCTCTAAACATACAGTGACCTTTCTGTTGCATTCAATCACTTCAAGATGTCTAGTAGGAATAACTGTATATTAAAGTGCAGATGTGCTGCAAATACTTTAAAAGGAACAAGAGGAAAAACACTGTTTATTGTTGGTCTTACTTATAAACACCTTGAGGGAAATCAGTTACTCTTTTTCGACCCTTGCAACAACCTTATATCCTACATGTGCAGAAGCCTTGGGCTATTTTGTAGTGTACTTCAGTATTGCTGCATCCCTATTAAATATTAATAAGGGTTACAGGATGAGTTCTACTATTCTAGATAATGGTCTTGTTGCACTGAAGAGCACTGAATAGGGCTGCTTCAGCAATTCTCTATACTAAATTTTTCCATTAAGTAATCAATAGCTACCACCTTTTAAAAATGTATTCAACCCCATTATACTGATAACAAAAAGCAGATTTAGGAGCTCTGGGCTGCAAAGGGAACAGGACTATTACTTTCAATAGTGTCAGTCACTGCATTAGTGTCAGGGAACACCTACTTTGTGAAGATACAGACAGACCTTATTTCCAGGAGAAGGAAGCTTTTAAAGTAAATGCGAAGCTACTAGGAGAAAAAATGCTATTGACTTTTGATACCAGGATTCAGCATCCTATAAAGTTAAGTGATTTTTCTGGCTGGATTCATGCAAGAGCTACCAATGGATACGTTAAGCAAATATGAAATTGCTCAGTAAAATCTAATGCGGGCATGGGCAGGGGAGAAACAGTTTTATTTTCCCACACAAGGACTGATCAAATATTTTCTACAAATCAATGCATTAACTTTTATCCCTTCCCCTTTGGTATAGCGAATTAGCATAATAGAAAATATCAAAGATATTATTCAGTATTTTAAATCCTTCTTCCATCTTTTCCTATATCTTCAATTCCTTGAAATCCGTGAACTTTAAATAATCATTTTAAAGGGGTAAGTGCTATGTAATTGCTGTTTATTTTAATTTGGACAGTCTGCAGTTGGTGATCTAGTTTGTCTGTAAATAGCCTGTAATTTTACACAGAAAATGGTATGGTATACAAATAGAAAAACAACAACAAGAAGAGGTTCTGCAATCCGTGCCTTTCTGTTATAAAACATCCTTCCCGTGTAGGGCGTATCATAGGAGAAGCCAGTTAGTTCTTATGATAAACTAGTCAGAGCTTCTCCATGTCTAAAGATGACCTTTGAGCAAAAACTGACAGCAGTTATCCTGCTAAATAATCATTATGGGTGATACTCATCTCATATTTTCCTTTGGACAATTCACACTCCTCAGAGATCTGGTTCCCTGCTGCGAGAAATTCTGGCCCATTATGTTTTTGCTTCAAGTCCTATTCAAAAGAGCTTTTAAGTCCAGCATGATGCAATGGCTTTGTACTGACCCTCTCACACAAGTAAATCTCTTCAAATTCCTCCATGCATTTTCATTTTTAGCTTCCATTCTTCCTTAGCCTACCCAGACCGTGTAAGCTGTATAGGGGCAAACGCGGTCACCGTGAGTAACAAAAAGGGAGCTCAGCGTGTTGCCCAATTTCCTCCCTGCCACAGACACTTGTATTTTTCCCTCTCTGCTCAGAAGAAGCCACAGCAGCTCCCAAGAGGACAGTCTGTGCGTGCTGCTTTGATCGATGGAGATGAGTGGAGCTCAGGATTTGTATTCTTGTATTCTCTGATGCTCCTGGTCCCTTCAGAAGGGGGAGACTACTTTGAGAATGAAATTAAGAGTTACCAAAATAAGGATGACTATTTCCACTCTGCTAGCTTATCTTCTGGCATAGGGATCGAATCAAAGAAATTGTCTGCTACTTTCCCAGAAGGCAAGATAGCAATTTTTAGCTTCTGGGGAGTTCTGTGAAAAAAACAACAACAACAACAACAAAACCCCCTTAATTTCTGTATAAAGAATGAGAATTTGCATACAAGATTCCATAAGCCTCCAAAGGGCAACAGAGAAGCAAAAAAAGAGAAGACATCGTGACCTCCCTATCTCAGAGATTTTTTCCTATTTACACATTAGTTACACATATAGAACTTCTGACCACTAACCAGGCTATTAATATAACTTTATAGAGCACATGAAACATGGCCTAAACCTTGTACTTCACCAGTCAAAAGCAATAAAAAAGATACAGCTTGTTCTTCCTAACTCAAATAGGGCAATCTACTGAAATGGCATTTTTAACCGGCTTAAAAATGACTCTGTAAAGGACTGGTGGTTATCGCGGTCTGGTATTCAGTAACTGCATGGAGGTGGGGAGGCAGGTAGAGCAAAGTGGTCTTTCTCCAAAGCTGCCATCATGAAGCGTTAGAGCAAACACCCTAATTTTAATGACAGAAAATGACCAGAAAAGGAAAGCTGTACAAAATAGTGAGTTAATCATACTTAATGCTCCTCCAGGTCAACAAACTTCAGTCTCCAAACTAAACACCGAGCGTCTGTTTTATCAGTACTGCTATCTGGTACCAGCTTCGGTCTCTCAAGCCTGAACCACCGCTGACATGAAGCACGTAGTTCCCGATAACCCAGCCCGCATGTCAGAGTTTCCACTAGAACTTTGGTTGTCGAGTGCTTTCAAAGGGCACCTTGCGCAGGGCGGGCACCGGCGCGGCTGAGAGCAAGGGGGAAGCTACAGTTCATGAAGTTAAACAAGGGCACGGTGGTTTGCAAGGTCTGTGAGTCTTCCTCGGGAAGAGGCGAGCCACGTAGGAAGTCTGAGCAAAAAGGCCATTTCATCTGGCAAGAAATGTGCTGTGTTGATTAAACAAGCTTGTGGGGAACTCAATAAGGAAGCAATTTAAGAAACGTCGATCTTAACGCTAAGAAAGTTTTTTGCAACTGGCTATTGCAAAATGTGCAGGGGGGGAGGGATCTGACTCCTCTTCCTTTATATGCACATTGACCCTGAATTTTGAACACCATCGTTCCTGCCCAGTTGCTGCAGAGCACTCTCAGTTCCCAGTGAGAAGTCACTCCAAGTGCTCTTCTGGCAGTCTGTCCAATTCTGGGAGTGTGCACACAGTTATTTGCAATAATTATGTAATTAAGACTTTATTATTTATATGACATTTAATTAAAAGTGACTTTCAGTGACACACAAAACCATGAAAAGCAAATGACTTTAAAAGAAGGTTAAGGATGTGTGACAAACTCAGAGGAGCTATGAAAATGATGTTAAGGACTCAGCATGATGCGCACTTCTACCTCCCTGCTATCCTTTTTTACCCTTCATTTACACATAGGCAGAAACATCGAGGGACAAGTCTGGAAATCCACCCTCCACAGAACCGTGACTGCAGTAGAAGGGAGTGCTGTGTTGAGTAGGCTGTTAAACACTACGTAAGCACTGCAGGCTTTGGTCTATAATCGTCAAATACCAACATCTTTCCTCTCCTGAAACCTTCTCCTTTCCAAACCAGATGAATTCACAGACGAATTCTCATGTTTTAAAAACGAATCACCTTGCTTCAATTAAAGTCCTTTCCCTGCTTACTAACACAGTGCAATTTTATTAATGCTGTGTGTTATCTAGGTCCCGACCTTGCGGCTGGATTTCTCGCGCGAGAGAAATCACTCACATGCATGTTTGCAGAACGGCCCTTAAGTGAAGCCGAAAATGTATATGCCCGAAGAGAAGCCGAGGAGCCTGCGGCCCCAGGGCAGCAGCGTACTGCCCCGCGGGAGGGGGGAGTCT
>NW_010536638.1:0-12313 GCF_000687285.1 Phaethon lepturus | reverse complement strand
GGCGGCCGGGGAGGCGGAATTGGGGCAGCAGAGTAGCACCTCTGTAACTGTGATTCTGACACGGGGAATGCTGCCGAAGCGTGGGCTCCGGCTCGCTAAGGGAAAATTTATTTTGAAATTAAAAAAGAAGAAGAAAAAAAAAAAGGCAGACACGATACTAATTGTTGTTCCCGTCTCCTGCAGCGCACGAGTGTACTTAAGTGTCACTATCACGCTGCTCCGCGGTGCGAGTCCGGGGAACGGGTGGGCTGCCTGCTCCTCATCCAGAGGACGTGATGATTTCCAAAAGGGGCCTGGAGGCTTCAGCAGTCACTTCGTTCGTGTTGGCCGTGCTGAAAAAAGAGGGGGGAGTGCTGCAAGGGTTTCTGATCTTAAAGTCTACTCTCGTTTAAGCCAAGCTGCTGTTTGTTTTCTTTTCTTTCTGCCGAATCCGGCGCTCCCACTGAAGACAACTGGTGCCCTTTATGAAGCCACTGTCGTAGCCGAAGCACTCCTGCGGGAATGGAAGGGCTCGAGTTTCCCTGAAATGAGCTACCCTTACCTGACCTAAAGCTTACCTTTAACTTGAGCAAACACGGGTTTTTGTGTTACTAGGGAGAAACCTCTTGTAAAATGAGCTGCTTCGGTGCCATTTAGGTGATGTTTGTTATGTAAACGAATTTCGTAGGGTAGTTAAAAAGAGTGCTCGATAAAATCCTAAAATTCTATAGGCTGCTGATCCCACTGTTTTGCTTCAGTGTGATATGCATCCTTGACTCTTCACCTACCTGGAATATGCACTGTGAAAATGGACTTTAGTTTTTAGTCAGTTGCTCCATCCTATAACAATCCTCTCTTGAAAGGAAAGTTGTTGCTTTAAAGAAATTGCAATTAAAGAGTGAAAACTGCACTTATCAAAATCTCTGATTTGTACTGAATTCACTAGGCATATATATATATATTTAACATGAATGTAACTTTTGTATACGAAGAACCAATACGCCCAGCGCTTCCACTGTAAAGGTGCCAAGCCTCTGACTGCCACATTCATCCTGTGTGAAATGTGTCAGCTTGCAATTGCTTTTATTGAATACAAGGCATGGCGAGCACTGGGAACATCTATATTTATTCTTCATCAGAACTGTAGTACTAGTTGAAAAAGGCTTTGGAGGTTCTCTTGCAGTGCTTTTCACCTCATGGAACTGCCTGTGGGCTGCTTTTGTTCACCATCATAATGTTGAAATTAATTTTAAAAAATCCAGTTTTTAGGAACTCTGTATGTGTGTGTGTGTGTGTATATGTACATACATATCTGCCATAATCCATACTGATGGCATAAGTGAGAAAAGCCACAGAGCAAGCAGGTACTGAAACTGAACCTCTGCTGCTTCTGTTTCAACCTTGAGTGTCTTGAAGGTGGATCTGTGAGAAAGTTATGCAATAGATGTCACTCTGACTGCAAAACAAGTAGGTTAAAAATGAAAGGCTCACATTTTATCTCGGATGATATCTAAGTTTCTAGTCTAATTTAGGAAGACAAGTGTCATTATCATGAAATTATAAATCACTTGTAAGAAACGAAGAACAACGCTTCCTTCTTTTCTGGCACAAAGAAAGCTTCCAGTAAAATAGTTGACGCCTGGTCTGAAAAGCTGTTTCTTTGGCTGGCGTTGCACAGAGCGAGGCTGCTGGAGGACAACAAAGAGCCTGGAGTACAGCATACCACTTCCCCTGGCTGCCACGGAGAGGGGAACATCGCTCTTGGCAGCCATGGGGAAGCATGGGCTGAGCTTCTACTCTGTCTCCTTTGGCCTTTTTGGTTCACTTTGCCTAATTAAACTAAACTCTCCAGGACAAAGACTTCTTACATGCAATAGAAATCATAAATTCTATAAGCTGGTCACACACATGATATCCAAATTATCCTCTGGTATGTCCCTGCTGTCAAATTCAACCTTGAAAAAGTCTGGGTGTCAGGAACTGGGAAGAGCTCACCCTGGCTGGGTGCTTGCTGGTGTGCCTCCAGGAGAGGTGTTCTGCTTATGGTGTTTGACAGTCTTCCCCCAAAACAAGCTTGGCTTGGTACCTTACTTGTCTTCAGCTGTTTCTTCCTTTTGTAGTCAGCAGCTTTAAATTATCAAGTTATCTATTGCTAATAAAAATTCATATCAGTCTTCTTGAAAACTTTACTAGTTGTTTAGGGAATATTGATTTAAGAATTTGTACTCACCTCACATTCTCCAGTACTCCAAATCTGAATTTGTGTTTTAAAAGAAATTAGATTATAGTAATTTAAGCTACTTCTGTGGGACCTCTGTAAGACTGATTTATAAAGAGCAGCCTGGTACATACTAAGTAGTTGCCTAAGAGAACAGCAACTGAAGTTCACATCTTCAAAGGATGAATATAGAGCTGTATTTATTCAACAATATTACACAGTTTTAGTGGCTGTACAACCCCAGGCATCCTAAAAATATTAAATCCTGTGTAGGTAGAAGTGTTGTTATCCAAGCAAAAGAGTAATGTGCTAGTACTTATTAACTGTGGTTTGAAACTTGATCGCTATCACAAGCAGTGTGGGTCTAAGAGGGCTTTATGCAAAGCTGCCAAGCCAGTTTTTGTTGCTTTCTGTGCTGCAGTTGCCCTGCCCTTTTATAGGGCTTAGTTGGCTTTAAGGTGACAGAGCAACTGGTGTTTGTAGCAATTAGTCTTTTCCCCCAAATTATGAGTTGCTTTACAGGTGCTTGCTGTAGAAACCTGACAGTTAATTTTTCCCAAGTCATAGTTTTAAACCTGAGAGTGCTTAACATGGGGAGTATAAACAGATACTGCAACAGCCTTTTTAAGGATGAATTATTAGTAAAAAATTAGCTTACACAAAAAGGAAGCAACCAAAGTCCTAGTGGTTATCATTTATATTTTAAAACTTCACTCATAATATGTAACATATTACAATGAAAACTTGGCTTCATCTTGCATGTTATCAGAATGCTGAGCAGTGGCCTTAGCAAGACCTAAAACTTAATGTGTTTTGATGAAATTGGAACCAGTTTTCTCACTGTCTCTCAGTGCAGTGGATTGATACTTTGAATAGCGGTCCCTCTTGTAAGACTTTGGGTGGTAGTCCTAGATTCATGATTTCTGGCATGGCTGGCAGTCTGCGCATTGTAGGTGTGGCATTACAGTACTTTGTTTTAACCAACCAGTTGCCATTTTAGCACTGCTGTAAGATACCTATATTTGTAAGAGAGATGCCTTCCTCCCCAGATCCCATTCCATTGACTTTTCTCCTCTTCCCCCATAATCCTCCTTTGCCTATTGGTAAAGGCAAAGGGGTGTGGGGTTGATTGCATAGGACACATTGTTTCTTCTAGAAAGACGTGCTTATTCAGAGGTGCAGATTAGAGGTGAATGAGGACACTCTCCTTGCAACACTTACTGGCACTTAGGTTTGTGATTGGTACTCTTGCTTTAACCACCTAATGCTTCAGTGCAGCCTGTCTTCTGGAGCACAAAGAGGTGGGCTGTGATTTGGGAAGGGCAGGAGGGACTGACTTGTTACAGTACCAGTAATAAAATATTTTGGGGTTTTAGTTTACAAGATTCGGTTCACAAAGATTTCAAATACTGACTCTGTTAGTCCAGCTGTAGAGTAGCTTTTAATCTTTATACAGAAACCGTCTTCACTATTCCTAGGCCTTATCCTAACTCTTTTCATTATAAATGCATTTTGCAAGCTCTAGTGTCCTTGTTTGTTTAAAAATGGAAATAGAAAATCCTACTCATCAGTTGCAGAAATGGGTGGACTGATTACACAACTGAGGGTTGATGCACTGAGTCGATGAACTATGAGTATTAGGTGTCAGAGCTTGTAAAGTGGTAGAAACTGTGCTAATATACACAATTCGTTATTTCAAAACACCAAAACAAACTCAAAATTTACTGCAGGTATTAAAACAGCCACATCTCACTGAATAATTTAACTTCTTTTTTCTGCCCTCCTCCCTCAGGTCCCAAAACAGTGTTTTTCTGGGCACCTGTTATGAAATGGGTAAGTATAAGACACCAGCTGGTGTCTGGATGTCAATCAGAGGGCAATCTGCAACAAAGCATTGAGCAAGCAACAGTTTCCCAGCAGATATCTGAGCCTACAGAAAGATTTAATACCAAGGCTGTAATTTTTAATATACAGGGAGGAATAAAATTAGCCTTAATAACATATAACACAGCATGCAAAGGATACTGTGGGTAAAAAATGCTTTGTGGAAAAATTGTACTCTTTGCTGAAAGTTTCACAAAAGTTTTCTCTTGTGAAACACTAACTTTTGCTCAAGGTAGGCATAAGCTAGCATGTAGTTCAAAAGTCTTAAAGCAGATATTTCTTCTGAGATTGAGGAATTTGAAGAGTATCTCAAAGAAGCCAATTCCTAAGCCATTGGCAACTGCCATTTTGTCTATCAGTAGCTCTCTGCGTCCCGCTTGGTTACACCCCTTGGCTGTATCTGTGCACAAGTGAAGTATATGGCTCCTCCTAATTCACTGTACTCCTCCTAGTTGTTGTATTGGTACAGATAAATGAGCTCTGAAGTCATCAAGCTGTTTATCTCTTTGTTTGATAACAAGCAAGGATATAACCTGCTCTTCGTATTGCCAGCTGGTTTGTAAGTTTGCCATTGTGAACCCCAACTTTTTATAGGCCACAGGCAACGCATTATGCTCTAAGCTGTAGCTTGCTTGCTTTGTTAATCTTAACTGGAGCTGCAGTAACCATGGTTAACCTTCCCCTTTCTCGGAGGCTCCCTCATGCAACATGTTCTTGAGCCTGAGTATACAGGCCACTCTTCTGAGCAGGCTGGTGTTGACCGCTGCTGTATCAAAAGAGCTTATACACAGATGGTTTTTCTTTTGTGAACATGCGGTAAGACTTCTCTAAGCTCACAGTGAAGTTCTTCACTGAGAAGTTAAAATGACTTTCCCTTGACATGGCAAAGGTGCATTTACTGCAGTTACCCAGGTGTGCTAAAAGTCTATACCTCCATGGCACCAGTGCAGCAATATCAATCCCATAAGTGAGGCAGCACACAGAAGTCTCTACCCTTGAAAACTGGCTTCTTGATTGGAGCCAAAGGAGTCCTTAGTGGCAGTCAGTGAATTAAAAGTAGGGCTTTTTTCCTTGTGGGGTTTTGGTTTGGTTTCTTTTTTTGTGCGTGTGTGTGAACTCCTGTAGCAGAACATGAAATTGTATTTCCAGTAGAGGGCAATAACACAACAAAACAAATCAAGCACTGTGTTTGCTAGTAACGTTATCAAGTAGATCAGCCAAGCTATTCCTCACTTCACCTGCAAGTTTTCTACTTTTACTGAAATTATATTAAAGAATTACTTCTACATCAGATGAAGCTGTGAAGACTATATTGTGTCACACCTATATCTTTACCAGCACTATCTTAGCCTGAGCTTTAGGAAGAAGGGCCTTATTTAGATAAGTTTCTACTTGTTGCATGAAAACCAATTTGTTTTTCAGCTGCTTTCTTAAGCAGCTGTGCTTAAATTAACCTTGTTCTTAAACTAATACAAAATTGCCACTGCCTGGGATGTTATTGCAAGCCAGTTGCACCCCCCATAACTGTGTTCTTATTCCTACCCCAAGGGAAAAGGAGTGGTGTCTCCAAGAATCTAATTACCCTGCTCATATAATGCATCCCATCTCCTCCATAATGCATATAGAGTAAGCACTGAGCTATGAAGTAACTTTCCCTTGTAAAGCGTTTGGTCTGTTAGAGGAGGTCTGGGTACTGAACTGGTGCTCACTGAATTTCTCTTTACAGGGTTTGGTGTGTGCTGGAATGGCTGATATGACCAGACCAGCAGAAAAGCTCAGCACAGCACAATCTGCAGTACTAATGGCCACAGGTAAAGCCAAGGTTACTCCATGCTTTTACACAGCACCCTAAAACTGTATACACTTCTTTCCGAATCCTCCATCAGCACTAATTCACTTCTATAGAAAAGGCTTAACTATAATATGCTAGCTCTCACTATTGCTGTCAGATGCTAATTCTAGGACAGACCTATACTCCTTATTAAATATGTAAGAGTTCTGTGATTATCTAACAGTTTTCTCTATGTGCCTGCCTTTGGAATTGTCCAGAGCAAGTTGTTAGGAGTTAGGATGCAAAGTTTCATCCCTTAAGTTACAATGATACCACTCATTCCACTAAGTGACCTCTTTTGCTTCAGGTCAAGTCATTTTGAAATCAGTCCCGGACACAGTGACTTTTTTAGAACACGCTTTAAGGGATTAAACAATGGTAGGGTAAATTACGCTAACGTAACTGGAAAGAATTTCCATGTGTTAAAAGAACTTGGAAGCAGAGGTACATGGACTGCTGTGCTGCTGTCTGCTGTGAATTTTCACACTGGCAGAAACAACATTCCGTAATGCAAGGTGTTCCACCAGATCTTGTCAGGGGCGGGACTCATGGAAGCTAAAGCTGAAAATCAAAGTTACAGCTGCCACCTTCTTCTTTCTCTGGACTTTATTTTGATATGTGACACAGTGCTGTGCATTTTGCATGATACGTAAACCTTTCTTGACTGGCGGATTCTGTAATCTCTAAGCTGGTGCAGCAAGATGGATATACTACAGCAAAATGCCACTTCCCTGCAGCTGTGCTGGAGAATTAAGGTCTAGACTGCTGTAGAGTACAGAGGATCTTTCTTTGATATTAAGACTATGATTGACCTTATTGTCTACTTATTTTGGAAAAATGCAATACGTACCCATAGCTGTGCCACTGGCACTTGATGCGCTTTTAACCGAGAAATGTCTAGTTATAAGAAAAGCAGTTGTCTATCATGAAGCTGTAAAACTTGTTTACTTAAACTGGCCCATGATTCTGTGTCCAGACTTAGGGGAATGTCTGAATATTTTGCTTTGAAGACTTAACATCTTTAAACTTTCCCTTTCATTCAACAGGCCTTATTTGGTCAAGGTACTCTCTAGTTATTATTCCTAAAAACTGGAGTCTGTTTGCTGTGAACTTCTTTGTTGGCTGTGCTGGTGGCTCTCAACTCTTCCGAATATGGAGGTATGTATTAAGAAGGGCTACTTACATACTATAACTAAGCATTCACACCACCTCATCGTAACCAGGAATCTATAAATTCTACCAGCCTCAATGTCAGTGCACCAGGCGGGAGGAACTGAACAATTAATTAAACATTGCAGAACTTTTTTGCTACATTGTTAGTTTTCTAGTTGAGTGGGAGTGCAGCTTTAAACATTCTCAGTATAGTTAGAGCATGTTTTAAGGAATGATCTATGTAAGCTGTAGTTTCTGGGCCTAAGGCATTCTTTAGAAGCTACCGGTCCCACTGACAAATAGCCTAGACTTTCTCCTCCTCATAAGCTTTGCACTTCTGTCAGCTTTCAGTGTTGAATCGTGTCAGTTCCAGTTGGATCAAAGGGTTCTTAAGCAGAGCAGCATTTTTTTTTATTATTTATTTTTTTCTTGAGGGAAAATTTGGAGTTTTCTGGCTTTTTCAGTACTGGCCAGGAATGAGGCAAACTTAGCAACTAATTTGGAACTTGATACATGAACTAAACTCTCCTATCCTGAGTTTCCACTCTCAAGTCCATTGTAATTTTCAACTTCCTCTGCTGAACAGATTATTAGGAAGACAGTGTTACTGTAACTGGTGTCCTTAGTTTGTGCTCTTTTTTTTTCCCTATAGGTATAATCAGGAGCTTAAAGCAAAACAACAAGAGCAGCTGCAGCAATGAGATGCTTAACCCAACACGTCAAATCCAGTAACGCACAAACCCTTCCCTATGGGACCTAGCTTCACTAATTTTAATGTTTTTTTCCTCTGAGAAAATGAAAGAGGAAATCTAAATGTCTAGAGAACAAGTGTTTTCTAAGTACAAATAACAAAGTATCTCCATACATTTAAATGAAGTGCCACCTTTTAAACGGAAGTAAAATTGTGTGTCTTATATTGTCTCTTTAAAAGAAACTGATTGTGAATTGAGCCTAGAATGAGTTGCTGGGCTCCACCTTATCTGAACAGTGCCGGGAGTGACACGGTGCTGGTGACAGTCTGCCAGAGCCTCAGACTGAAGTCATCTTCTTCCATGTCACGGTAAGACCTGGGTGTGGTTTTGCCATACTTTCAGTAACCAAGAACAGTAGCATTTGCATTTTGTTCCCTGAGGCTCTTCCCCAGTAGTGTAAGGACATTCTTTCCGGCTTCAGCTATCTATATCTTCATTTGTTTCCCAGCCACCACCATCTTTAACAAGAGGAGGGCAAACTGTATGTTTGGTGTTTTAGCTTCCATCATCCTTTACAACTAGAGGCAGAAGATGGGTGCATTTAAGTACCTGGTTCTTGGGAGTGTGAAAAATAAACAGCCAAAACTTCTATTACTCACTTTCCACCCCCTCCTTAAGCACATACAGATTTCCTGTGAAGGTGTATACTCTGGAAACATGTACCTGTCAGTTCTCCAAAGCTCTGGAGGCAGTGGTCTGCTCCCATCAGTGGCACCTTTGTGAATGAACACTGAAGCTTTCCCTGAAAGTTAGTATCTGTCCCTACTTACTTTCCTGTAAAGAGGAAAAATGTGCCACTGTGAAATAGCTTCTGGGCAAAGGCTTTACACTGCACTGCAAAAACTCATCTGTTACTGAGAAGTACAAGGCAATTGTGCTCAGAGCATGGCACCAATGAGCTTCCCTGGCAGGTGTCTCAGACGTCTTCCACCACAGCTAGCAGTCAGTACCAGTGCTCAGGAATTTATATATCCAGGAGAAAAAGGTAACTGTGAGACAGAGTTGCTTCTTCAGGATTCACCTTTCAGGAAAGCGAAGGCCTTGGAATACTGGAGTTTTGCAAAGTCCTGTTATTAAGTCTCTCTCCACCCCCAATGCCATTTGAGTTATCACTGCAGCATGGCAAAGGGTGGAAAGGACAGGAAACTGTTCCATAGTTACAAGAGCTACAGCACCTTGTTGTGGCACTGATGTCTCCTCCTTGCTCACCCTGTGTATAATGTTACATTATCCTGTGCAAAGTATTTGGGCAGGATACCTTAAGGAAAGCATTTTCGATTCTTGCAGGACATGTACCTGATAGTCTGTCAGCTCCCCTTTTTCAGAGGCCGCCCTGCCATGAAGCTATTTCCCTATGTGTATTCTGCTACTTTCACTTGCATGTCTTTGCTCTCCTGGCTGAAGTGGTAATACAGGGTATCAGTTAAAATGGTGAACTCTCCAGCTGTGGTGTTTACTGAGCTGACAGAGACTGCAGTGACTGAAGAATAGTGCCAGAAAGAGAGATGGTGTATTTCAGTGCCCCTCCCTTCCCAGTCCCTAGCCAGATAAGACTCATCCAGCAAAGCAGTAATGGGGGGAAAAAAAGTGTATTAAAATATTCACAAGATTACAATAGAAAACATGAAAGTCCATTCAAGAAAAAAATATCCAAGGTAACTGTTTCCAGAGGAGTCTGTAAAAGCAAAAGCACTAATAGTCAGTACAGTGGCTCTTCATGTAATCGGGACACGCAATGCATATCTAGCTCCCTCACACAGATTATACACCTGTCTTACAGGTGTTTGTTCTCTTGCATACCTCCAAGACAGAGGTTTACAAAAGAAAAGTACCCAGTCTATGTTTCCAATTACATTTACCACATAAAAACAGCTGGCACTGCAGGGAGACAGAAGAGATTGCACAGCACACTGATCTCCAACAGCATTGAACTTACATTTTAGAGTGCAAAAATACCTTTAAATGAAAGGGCTTATTAGCTCTAGGGCAGTGAAGTGAAGGGAAAGAGAAGCCTCAAGAAGAGTATAATTGCTGAGCATAGTTAACGTGATTTTGTAGTCTCCCATATAAAAATATTACCTAAATATTAGCACCACACGGGTGTGGCCACAGCCCAGAAGTCTTACCCACCTTCTCAGCTTTGATGGTTTTAAAGGGAAAATATTTCCATCACCTGTCATACAATAAGAACACTTTGTATTTGAGTCCTAAGGATATACATTAATAATTAAAATTCTAAGACAAAATTTCAATACAGAGTTAAGGTGTTTTGGTCATAAATCAAACAGCCCACACTTGACCTCAATGAATCTACCCTAAGGCAATGCACCTTCTAAGCTGCATATACACATTTACTGCAGTTACATGACAGATGGTTACCTAAACAGTTCTCACAGGTTTAAAAAAGTTGAAAACCTAATTCCAGCTTTTCCAGTCACAAACTGAAATATCTCAAAAGCTTTGAGAGAAAACAAAACCCTACAGGTTTCCGGTTATAAATGACACATCATTCAGCTAGTTACAAGGACATATCTGCCACCCTGGAAAGGCTCTTAATGCCATTTCATGAACATGCTGACCATCTCCCGCTCAGAACAACTGCTGAAGTCAAAAGGGGCAATGGAGACTTGATGTACTGAGCACAGCTGACAATTTACTTAGATTGATACTTTATAATTATTTGTAATTCTCAAAATTCATTTCTGGTAATCAAAAATAAGGAAGAATATATCCACTGTTAGTAAAAAGCCAAAACTTCACTTTGCATTTCTGTTAAAAACAGGGAAGATGAATGATGCCATTCATATCCCTAGCTCTAGGGGGTGCCTGCTTGCTTCGCTGCGTAAGCCCAGGCTGGCGGTCCAAAACCACACTCCTACAATGGGTGGAAAGTCACTTTTATCCATAAAAGACCTTTTTTCCCCTCCTCAGCTGAGAGAGGGATTTCATATTGGTCCCAGTTTTGTTTGCATGATGCATAAAAGAGAATTCATTGCAAGTCTTCTGCATCACACAGACCTTCCCCAGCTCCACTATCCAAGAACAATGACCCACGTAACAGTTTTAGTCATTTGCTACCACCTCAAGAGAGGTTGCCTCCCCCTCAGCTGTGCTGCAGCAAGCCTGCCACACAGCACTTCTTTTTAAAATAGATGGTCCTAAAAAGACCTAGCAGCAGTACTACAACAGGACAAGAACAACACACTTAGTGTTCCTCAAAGTCCAAGCTGTTCCTTTCCACCTGCAAAGAACAGCATCAGAGAATTAAGAAAACACCAGTGGAACAGACAGTTAAACTTCTGGTCACCATAACATCAGGATATGATGACCTTGTCTGACTTTAATCTCTGCTTGCAGTAGCAAGCAACGCATCACGGCAGTAGAAGTCCTCTGTCCCCTGAGACTTTACTAAAGAAGCCAACTTAGCATCAGTCCCTTTCATCAGCACAGATTATCGTAAGATTAAACAAGCTAAGACAACCTGAGGGACAGAAAGTTCACAAGTGTTATCTCACATTGCCTCAAGTTCTTTTGACTTCAGCCTGAATACGTCATTTAACAAGTACATTGTTCATGTTTTCATGACCAAAAAAAAAAAAAAAAGATAATTCAACAGCCTTCGCACTGGAGAGGGATTCAGACTGATTTCTGCCATTCCCGGGGGAAGAGACTTTTGTTTCTTCCTAAAACGATGTTCAGCATTTTAAAAAAATACTTCCAAGTTCATTGTGCCTTCACAAAGAGGATCCAAGCAGCCTTGCAATAAGTTTCCTCAGTATAGGCAATATGAAGCCTAACTAAAGCAATGGAAGGAGATGTTTCCTGAAGTTAGTTAGCACCAACTGGATCAGCGTGTTTCCTAATGTTAGCACCAGCCAGATCAGTGTGTTTCCTAAAGTCAGCACCAGATCAGGATTGTGCTCAGATTCTCCAGTATATTCCAGCAGGAAAAGAAACAAACATTAGTAACAGACTTCAGAGCCAAGGACGGCCTTATCTTCTCATAGCAGCAAGTTTTTGATCGCTACATTCACCACATTTCTCCCTCTTACTCTAAAATGTCTAGAGAGAAAGATGGTAGGGGATGAACACAGGCAGATCAAAATCAAGTTTCTCCATCAACCATGTCAAAAGCATTCGTTTCTTACTGAGTGTAAAACAAATGTTGGGAAGTAACGGCCTGGTAGATAAGGAAAGCAGCAGCAGCAGGATTCTTCCTGATCTTAATGAAGTTTATAACAGAAGCAGGCATTGTCAGGAAACCAGTAAAATCTGATCCTGATGAAATAATATAGTGTTGGCATATCCAACTTTGCTGGGAAAAAACACTGTACAAAAAATAGTTATTAAAGTTGCACTGTCATAATTAAAGAATTATCTAATGTGGTTCTGAAAGGGTCTGCCATGGGCCTAAAACTATTTTTCATTTACTTGACGTTACAGTGGAATGTAAGCTTAAGTTTGCAAATCACAGAATCAATAAGGTTGGAAAGGACC
>NW_010536637.1:0-15099 GCF_000687285.1 Phaethon lepturus | reverse complement strand
ATGCTTAAATATCTGTGCTGTGATGTCTATTTTGGTCTGGGAACACCAGGCATGTTTAATGACTTAGTGCGCTAATAAAACACAGTTGTGACACAGGCAATGATTTTGCTTAGACAGACTCCATGAAAACTTGCGGGATTAGAAGTCGTTCACTTAAAATGATGTATTTTTTAATTATTATTTTATATTTCTCTGCAGAAAAATGACAGACACTGGGTAGCGTTACTTTATTTATCTCTAAGCAGAACACACCCTCAATCTGAGTAAGTGCTCCAAAATCCTGCAAAAACACAAAGAGCAAGTGTAAAGGGAGAAACTACGGGTTTTTTTATCGCCATCCATAGATGAAAGCTTCCTTTTTTAAACAAACCATGTAAACCTTCCTGCTATAGAAGGGTTGCTGTCCTTGGAAACTGCCCTCGCCAGCTTCTAAATCTGACCTGCACCCCGTGAGCTCAGGGAAGGGGACGCGGTCGGCGAGGTCTGGTTCAGCCTCCCCAGGTTCTACCCTGCCATGGCCGCAGCGGTGCAGAGGGAGGCAGGGACCAAAGGGGCTGTACAGCGGAGGGGAGACCCCCGTGTCTCCGTGAGGGGAGAAGTCAGCCCGGGCAGGCGGCTGTGCCAGGGAAGCCTTGCCGGGAGCGGCAGCCGCAGGCGAGCCACGCGGTGGCGAGCCACGTGGCCATGTTGCACGGGGGACGTGGCAAAATGTGTTTGCAGCTAGCGATATGAAACGGAGCGAGGCTGGACTACCCTCTTCCCTGCCTTTAGCATGTTGAAAAGAGGTGAAATCTCTGTTGGGCTAAAGCAGAACACCATCCAGATCCCAGATCGGGATGGAAGGAATGGCACGGTTATAATGAACCCATACGGTGGATTATAATGATTGCAGACCTGGCCCAGAGAGCAAGGATATAAATTTTGCCTGGGCCAAGGGTTTAAGGGTTGTTGTCACCAGATGTCAATCACAGTGCTCCACAGTGAATTCAGGATGGGCTCCTCAGCACTGGCTTTACCTTGTGCTCCATGGCTACAGCTCAGCCAGGAAGGACGTGTCGAAGAATGTATATGGGTTTGTTTGAGAGGGTTCTGCCAGGAGTGGAAAAAATGACAGCCTGGTGGCCCCTCTGCCTCTCCAGTGGCTCCCAGCCAGTGGGCACTTCTGGCTTGCATTGCCTGGCTAGGAGGTTGAGGTCTGGTGGCAGACTCTGTCCCGCAGCAGATGATACTACCAGCAGGATGCGTGCGTACTATGTGTTGCAGCTGGGTTTGCGGGTTTCTTTGTCTCCAGCATTTGAATAGCATTTTGGAAGTTTCCTGTGGCACAGCTGTAGCCAAGCTAGACATTTTACTAGTGAGCAGACACCAGGCAGCGGCATAAGAAAAATCATCTAAGTCATCTATGCAAAATTCAAGTTCCTGCCTTTTCTACCCATTTTCCAGTGCACAATGGTATAAAAGAAAGCCTTTGTAGCACAGGTTTATTTTTTATTTTAGTGCTCTGTCCCTTTACTTGGAAGGTTATCATTTCTCCAAAGTGTGTAGCTGAGGAAGCAAAATGTTTTGGTAGAATATTTTATCTGAAAGTCAAAAAGGACTTTTCTTCCTAAGTGCCCGAAGTCACTCACAAATGTGGCTGCATTCATTTTGCTGAGTACAATGGAAGAGACACAACTCCGCTTGTGTCAGTATATCTGTGCTGGTCTACCGTTGCTTGTGCCAGCCCACGTTATTCTGGTTCAAAAGAAACTGCCCTAGTAAAAGACACCTTTGTTCCAGTGTCTTGTATTACTGCGTGAAGGTGCAGTCCAGCATGCACCACTCGGATTTTTCTGGTGTAGGCCATAGACTCCTAAGTAGCTCAGACACTTTTGAAAATATTACTTTTCATCCAAATAAAGTAAAAGAGCAGCCAATAATCAGAGTAAGTGACTTTGCTAGTAATGTTGGTTAAAGCAACCTCCCACATGCTTCCACCTTCAGTGAGTAACTCCGTAACTGAAAAGTCTGGAGGTGGTCCAAACAAAACAGTGTGTTTTTCATTAAGAGTGGAAAAAAATTATACAGTGTATAAATTTACTATGAAGCCATGTTGTTTGCTATGAACCAACAGTGACATATGTGTGATTTCAATAAAGAAAACCATGATTTCATTAGTTAACACTGTGTACAAGTCAAGCATGCAATGAAAAACAAAGCAGATCCAGTCATTCATCAAAGCATGGTTCATCAATAAAGCTACATGAGCCTTTGCAATCACACCGCCAGGCTGGGTGGGCTTCTGCCTTCTCCTTCTTCCCTAACCGTCCCCATCCCCTTGGCGGCTGGATTTGCCCCCGCAGCCAGCCGTGGAGCGCTGTGCTGAGAGGGACTGCGGCTGTGGTCCCAGCGCGTGCCCCCCTCCCAGGGCTCAGTGCCCACGCACGAGGCCACCGCACGATACGACGCAGCGCTCCGAGCACTGTACCATCGCGTGCCTTCCCTTCCGGTCCTGCCTCTAGCCCAGAGACACAGGACACAGTCAACAAATGCAAGGAATAATCAAAAGAGAGAGGAAATACAGCCAGCTGAGTCAAATATTGTGCCAAGACTCCAGAGACAAAAAGATGCCTGGCCCTGCCACAGGCTGCATATGACTAGGCGATGTCCCCTCAGTATCTATGTTTTTCATTTCAGTAAGGGGTAATAAGTTTATTCCCTCTGCTCCCTTTCCACCGTGAATTCCACAGTATGGGGAGTGCCTCCTTGTAATGTGTTTTTGCAGAACCCAGTGCAACAAATGAACATCGCCATGGGAGAGCATTTCCACTAGGAAATGAGGCCATATCTGGTGCAGGACTCAAGAGTCCCCCAGCTGAGTAACTCAGTCACCCAGCTGACTCACTGTCAACTCAGGCATGAGCTAGTTCGTAATGTACTTACCTCATTCTTTGCAGAAGAGTTTGGGCAGGAAAACAGAAAGAGAGAATTACATCAGAATGCAGTTGGACACCAGAAACCAGTAATGAAGGAAGAAGGCAAAATATATGTTCAGTGATGATAAACCAAAAGGAGAAATGTAGAAAAAGGTAAGTGTAACAGATTAAATGTAAAGTCGAAAAACTCCTACAGTTAAGCTCTGCTGGACCACGGCCAGAAAACTAATGGGACTGCAAGGCTTGATTTTCTGCAGGACTGGAGATGAGGAAGCTGTCAAAGGACCTGCTGAAAAGTAGGATGCTGAAGTAGTGTCCAGCAGGAAATGGTTGTATTTCCTGAAAGTCTGGAAGGCTTGAGCTAGTCAGCAGGTTTATCATTTAAGCAAACCCAGACCCTTACAGCTGCGGAGGAGGGTTATGGAAAATCAGCAGGACCATGCGGACCTGTGCAGTGCTATTAAAGGTGAGCCTGTAGTGCTTGGGAGGAGAGAGGAGGGAATGGGCTCTGCCTGAAAAACAAGGAGCAGAGCCATTCAGCTCCAAAGTATGACTACAGCACAGAGCAGCATTTGTTAGAGCAGACTGACTTGACAACAAGAGATCCATTATGGAGGACCTTGGCTGGAACCTACAGCATCAAACTCACTAGTGGGTGAGATGGCTGCTGGATGGGAGCATGAGTCCACAACTCCCTATGAAAAAACATGACCTGGCTTTTCCCTGGCTATTTTCCCTGGCTTTCTCTCCTGGGTCTGTGATCCTTTCATGCATGATAATTCCCCAGGGGCGACTGAGAGGTTTCATTCATAAATACTGAGATGAAATGTCTAATCCAGTGAGCAGAAGGGCTCCAGTAATCATGTCGAACTGACCCTGTGTGGGCCAGCTGCCAGCTAGGGGGGCTGGTTTCCATCGGACATTGTGCAGGATGGAGCCCAAGCCATCCAGCTGCCAGCCCCTCTGTTTCCTGTTGTGTTGAGTTTAGTTGGGCTTATTTCTTTTTTCCCTTTTGTGACGCCTGGAAGTGTGCTCCTGGTTTCCCTCACCAGAGCCAAGCCCATGGCCATAGCCATGTTTTGCTCAAACAATCAGCCTGACACTCTCTTGCTGAATTTTGTTTTAACAATTGAGTTCAGCCAAGGTGAAGGAAGGTAGTACAGTGACTCAAAATCAGGTTCATGGCAGAGCTCTCAAGTCTCTGTGTAGAGACAGGGAGAAAGGCAACACGGATTTTCCCCTGCAAATGCAAGCATAACTATATGGGAATATGGCATCCAAGAGTGACAAGGCTGGTGCCATTGGAACGGATTTGCTTCTAGAATAACTGAGGTTATGGAGTGCTAATGGTCTCAGGGCGCATGCAAGCCTTCTCATCTAAGTAATTTTGAAAAATTGTTGAGTTCAGGGGTCTGCTGCCTTCTCCCAGGCTGCCAAAGGTGATGGAAAGGAAATCCTGCTGACTTCAGAGAGGACTGGGTGGGAATGTCCCTGCCATGGAGGGAAGCATGAGTCTCACCGATGGTCCCAGAGATTGAAGCCAGCACAGGGCTTCCCACACTGCACAGCAGTATGCCTCAGGGTGGGATTTTCAGGATGCTCAGGATGCCGATGTCCAATCAGTCCTTGGACGTCTCCGTGGAGGCAGAAAATAAGGTGCCACACCAGTGGTAGAACTGGAATAGACAACGTCAACCATTTGTGTCCACTTCATAAGAGGATTTTTCCATTAGAGCAAACAAACGCTCTTCAGACAGGCCAGTGGCCATTCTTTGGAAGGAAACAGCATTCCTCTTTCATGAAGTCTCTGTCAGGTTTGCTGCAGTGTTCAACACACTGGTGGGAACCACTTCTGCAATAAGATCATTAACTTTTTTGCACAGATTTGCAGGTGACACAAAATCATTTGTTGCAGGTTAATAGCTTTATTCTTACTAAAGTGGACCATTTAAGCTGTTTTCAGAACCACATGAAATACGAAAGTGGTGCTACTGTTATCTATACAATCATGACCTTGTCTCATTTGTCTGTAAATGCCAGATGATCCTATTGCAGTCAGAAAAGCAACTCCAGATGTATGTCTAAAAAACTAGGATCAAAACCTATCGACAGAAATATAAACTGCTTCTGTTCTCTTTCAAGTGGGAGCTAAACCTGCTTTTGACAATACATAATCCCTGAAAACTCATGAAAATAAAAACAAAGGCTAAAGTCCATATTAGTATTCGGGTCAGGGGCAAAGTTCCCCTGTAGCAAGGACTGGTATTAAGTTTCTGAGCTGTCTCCATGACAGCAAGTGATCAGGGCATGGAAGGCTACAAGTGTGACTGTGGCACACTGGTAATACTTGGGTGAGCGCTGTCTTCGAACTTGGATTTCCTACTGACCTTGTTGTTATCCCCATAATACTTTTGCTTTTGCTTTTTTTTAAAGGTAAAGATCATGTTCTTAGTTTGAAATCATACTGATACAAGAGCTGGGATTTACAAGGAAAAGCTTTCCACATTACTTTGAACATCTTAGATAGAATTAGTGCTAATGATGGGGAAAAATTAAAACTTGTTCACAACCAGTGAGAATCCTAAACTGACACTGCAAATGTGTTTCAGAGAAACATTCCCACCCAACTTCACCATCTCCTACAACTCTGCCACTACAATTTGTGGTCCATTCATGTCATATATATTTCAGCGACTTTACAGAGTCAGGAGTAAGAAAATTTTCTGTTTGTTGAAAAACTGGAGCTCTGAATTCAGGTAATGATCCACATCCAGTGGGGGAAATGCCTGTTCCCTGGCACATTATCCTCTCTGGAGAAGCAAGTGTGAGTTCTTGGAGACCCAGCAACATGATGGCAACCTTGGTAAGAGACAGCGGGCTTGTTCGTGTTACCAAAGGTAGATTTCAGAGTAAGCGGAGCAACTTGCTTTTCCTGCAGCTCCTCTTAAACATTGTGGACATTTAAAAACACATGTGCCTCAAAGCTAACTACTGAAGTGCATTTACCTTTCAACTTCCCAAAGGTGTCTCACTAGCCATTGTTCTCAGAATAAAAAAAAAAAGAGTTGAGGATAAAACTAATTACCGTTTCGCTGATTTTACCTGCTACGTTGCTGGATATCCAGCTACAATAAATTTCACACTGGTAGACAAAGTTATTTTCTTTAGGATATTTCTTTTTCAGCAAATTAAGTTGACATCCAAAAGAAAAGTGAAAAGGAAGACAACCAGATATATAGGTTCAGTGTTCATCCTGTAAGTCCCTTCTTCACCTGCACAAAAAAAAGCCTCCAATTTGGCTCTGCGGTAGGTTGTTCTCAGGAGGTGTTCACAAAGTTTGTACATCTGCTGAGGGGCGGCTCACTCCGTCGTGCAAAAATCCTCACCGTGTTGTGATGTTTATAACAAACAGAGGTCATGGGGTGGTGTGGAGAGTGGAAAGCTTCAGGAATGTATAGGAGGATGCTGAAGGATGCTTTTGGCATAAGCTTTATGGGCCAAAAGGGATGATCTTAAACAGCTGGGGAATGCTGACAGCTCCAGGCACAAAGACAGGGCCGCCTTTAGAAAATACCTAGCATTTTTGACCTCCAAGGATTATTTCTAAGAGTTGCAAGGCAGGGCCCAGTATATCATCAGCCCTCACAAGCCCCAGAAAGTGCCTCTCCCATCTGCAGCTGCAGCAGGAGGAGCTGCTCTGTGACTGCTCGCTGTTAGCAAAGTCTGAAGCAACAAACAGCAAACTCTGACAGAGTGAATAGAAATAACGCAGCTGAATGAGGATGGGCTGCTGGATGTCTTTCCAGAAATGATACATCATACATTAGCACATACACATGAGGAGCGCTGACTGCATTTCCTATTCTTTTGTGAATGAGCACCAGTAGCTCATGTGGGAAGACTAGAAACGAGCTGAATGATGACTCTAGGAAAGGGGTGGCATGACGACATTCACAATGTGGAGAGATGTTAACAGCAGGAAGGGAGAAATTGTTGGAAAAAGGAAGTGTGGGAGCTGTAAAGAGGAAATGGAAGCTGAAAGCAGAGCCCACATAGACAGAGAGTTTTCTGTCTGTCTGATCCAGGCAGTGATGTCACTACAAAGTGGTTTGAGAACTATTGCCTTGGATAGTCCAACCCAGTGCACACACTGTCTGCACCCAGGTAGATGTCTCTCTCATATCAGTTGTTTAAAACAACTTCCCTCATTGTTCCAGAGGTGTCTTTTTCCATGCTAAAATTCCCGGCAGTTTCAGAAAGAGAAGAGTTAGACCAGTCCTGAACAGTTCTCAAATTCCCATCCTCCATGCTCAGATTAGCTATAGCCAGTGACATGCTGACTCTCTAGGCTTCAGTGGTAGTCACAAGAGCCAGGATTTCACTAATGTAAACCCAAACAGCAGCTAAAAATATTGCTGGTGGTGCATTCCCTCTTGGTTTGCTAAAGAGGATCTGATGTCCCCTCAAAATCCTACTCAGAGCCAGTCTTTCAGTGGAAGGTGAGCAGATAGGTACAAGCAGCTTCAGCATGAGGGACCAACTAGTGCCAAAGATGAACAGCTCCACAGTTTGCTGAAAACCATCATTCGTCTTCCTGCTTCATGCACATCCTTTGTGCTACTCTACTTTGTATGCATCACTCCTAAATCTTGGTGATCTTTGAGCAAATCCTGTCCTGCTGCTTGCCTGTGAGTGTTGATCCTTTGGCAATGTACAAAGTTTTGACAGAGCTCCTTGAGCTCAAACAGTATGTTGAGACAAACATCAGGTTGGTAACCTCAGCTGATATAACACCCTAAAGTGTTGTTATGTGTTAGTGTGTAACACTTAATAATCCCCCTACACCTAGCCAATTGTAAAAGTATTATGTGATCATTGCCCAGAGGAGATCATCCAAGCAGCACATTATTTTGCAAAGGCTAAAGAAAAGAAAAAAGCTGACAAATGGAAGAGAAAATGAGAAGACAACAACAAAACCAGTACAAAGACTTTTTTTTTTTTAGGGTTTGTTTTTTTTTTTTAAGCATCATTCATTGGCTACTAAGGGATGGAAATAGCTTTTAACTCCTATGTTGACACAACGCAAGCACCAGTGGTCAGGAAATGCTTGTAATCCCAACTGAAACTTGGGCTACTGGCAGACTGAAGACGGGGAATGGTAGGCAGGTATCTGTCCTGAGGCACCTGAGAGGAGAAAAGAAACATCAATGCAGCAAGGAGAAAATGTCACCCTCTTCCACTGAGCAGTCCTTGCACCCTAGAGGGGCACGAAGCACTTTACAGACCATGTGCCTGGATGCCAGACCCCTGAGAGAGTCATGACTGTAGACCCTGGGAGGAACAGACCAAACCTTGTGTGTTGGTGCAGGAGGGTCTTTTCATTCACAGCTGTCGTCTCTCTGTGGTGAAACGGGAATCTGGAAATCCATTAACATTGCATATCTTAGCTCTGTGTCCAGAGCAGACAGATTAATCATCCAGTCTATCTTCTAAATTACCTTAAAGTGAATCAAAACATGTGCTTCTGAGGAAACTGTGCAAAACACCATAGGCATATGGGCTGTGATGTAAAAATCTACCCCAGGATTTGGGCCTGCTCAGCTTAACAAGTCTCTTCCCGCAGCTGGAAAATCTGTATTTCAGCAATGTGATGGCCAAGGGATTACTGGAAATTCTTGTGGGATGGATTCTTGCACGAAGAGGTGTTATTAAGTTACCTTTTCTCCCACAGAAGTCTAGAGGTGATCTGGAAAAATCTGTCTGGAAAAAAACTGAAGGCAGCTAGAAGGTAGCTTTACCATTGCAGATGCAAAGTGTCCTTGCAAAATTCCTCTATTTTCCACCAGCTGGAGATGCTGATCACTTCAGGTCTGTTGTCACAGGGCACTCGCCCCTAACCTTCTCTTCATCTCTCTTTGACCACACATCTCATCTCCCAAGCACTTTCTGACCCAGTGATGCTTTGCCAGTTCGTTCTGCTCCCTGTTGCATTACTTGCTTTGACCAATGTTCATCCAAGTTTCTTACCAATAGCAAATTTCTTCCATTTCTCGGTCACCCATCTGCAGGAACAGGACCTGAAGATGAAACAATACTCAATATTCCTATCTTTCAGAACTTCCACCTAAGGTGCACTTCTCTCCATTTTCAGCTCACCTCAGTCTCATAATAGAAGCTCTCAACTGTAGCTCTGGATATACCAAGCGTAATTCCTTGGGAACATCCAGTCTCAGTATCTCTTTGTGTCCAAGTGCCAGGAGGAGAGCAGAAGCAGTTTGCACAACCTAGGAAGAAACACATCTGCAGAAAGTTGACTTCTGATGGCCACTCTCAACAAGTTAGCTGCACTCCTCTACATGAAAATGTGCTTATATTACTGTCTTGTTCTCTCTTCTCTCTCCCTGCCCTCTTGTTTCCCCCACCTGTTGCATGTTGCCATAGATGTGGGGCAAAAATATGCTCTTTTCTGCATGCTTCTGCAGCACCTAACCCCATGTCCTAACTAGTCCTAACTTTACAGAGAGCCCTGGTGTCCTGGTTTCAGCCAGGGTAGAGTTAATTTTCTTCACAGAAGCTAGCATGAGGCTATGTTTTGGATTTGGGATGAGAAAAAGTTGATAAAGTGCTGATGATTTGAGTTGTTGCTAAGTAGTCAAGGACAGTCCAGCTTCTCATGCTGGCCTGCAGTGAGCAGGCTGGGGGTGCACGGGGAGCTGGGAGGGGACACAGCCAGGACAGCTGACCCAGGCTGGCCAAAGAGATATTCCCTACCATATAACGTCATGCTCGGTATATAAAGCTGGGACAAAGAAGAAGGAAGGGGTGGAGGGACGTTCGGAGTTATGGCGTCTGTCTTCCCAAGAAACCATTACGCGTGACGGAGCCCTGCTTCCCTGGAGATGGCTGAACACCTGCCTGCCCATGGGGAGTAGTGAACAAATTCCTTGTTTTGCTTTGCTTGCGTGCGCGGCTTTTGCTTTACTTATTAAACTGTCTTTATCTCAAACCATGAGTTTTCTCACTTTTACCCTTCCGATTCTCTCCCTCGTCCCACCGTGGGGGAGTGAGCGAGCGGCTGCGTGGGGCTTAGCTGCCAGCTGGGGCTAAACCACGGCACCTGGGTACCACCGAGAATTTCACAGCAAATGTAGGCCTGTTGGGTTAGGGTCAAAGGGATATGTTTTGAGGATTTGCTCCAGAAGGAAGAAATTAAAGTTTGGAGTTTTGTACACATGTAATGATCATAGCAAAACTACACTTTTTTTTTTTTTTTCTAAATGAGCCCACCCTACATAAAGAACTATCTGGGAGACTCTGGTCTGCCTATCCTTGTGTGTTAAAGCACTGTCAGAGAAATGGCATGCTCAACTCACGAGCTGCATAGCTGGTGGTGTGGAGGATTGCGTATGAAGTTCTGTCTCAATCTGTTGCTAAGCCCTTTAAAATGCTTTTGGACAAATATACAGTTACTCCTCAAACGACACTGATTTAATTATAAAACTGCCTATTGGATCAGTGAATATATGAATCAGACAAGATGTTTTCTGATGCTCTCTGGATTCCACAACTTGAAATAATCTTGCTGGAAAAAACAAAATCAAGACTGTGGGGAGCAGTTAACGTGAGTTTGAGAGGATACATGATAGATGTGTATTTCCTGGCCATTTTTTCCCCCCCTTTTTTTTTTCACAGTGCTCTCTTCATTTTTTTCATGTACATCAGGATTTCTTCCTTTTCTATTTCATAAGCTTTCCTCTTCTGCAGCTGTATGCCATTAACAAAGAAGCAGCAGCAATAGAAGAAATAGCTGTGTAAATGCTAATATAAATATATTCCCACTTATCAGACTCATTTGACCTGGTTATCCGTGGCGGCCAGTTGTACTGGTTTTAGTGGAACTGAAAGAGCAAGTAAGTTTGACCTGGGCGAGGAGTCCCAGCTTGTCCCTGTTGCAGGTATGGAGTCACTCCTGCAGCCCCAGGCAGCAGCAGCATGGCTGTGCACACACAGGGACTGCTGAAATAATATGGAAAGCTTGGGGGTTGCTTCATACAATTAATTCAAGACTATTCCCAGCCCACTTCCTATCAGCAGCCTGTTTAATGAATCAAAAGTCTCTGAGCTGGCAACTGTTTTCCATGAAACTGTTCTGGGAGAAATTTTTGGCTAGTCATAGAGGCCCTTTACTCAGAAATAAATTTTCTGAGAGAAGAACTGGTATGGGAATTTTATCACGTTGTAGTGGTACAACCATATGCAAAGACAAAAAATTGTTCCCAAAGTGACTTTAAAGAAGGGAAAAAAACAGAATGACTCCGTATCAAGTCGCTCCTTGCAGCCACATGCCTTGAAATTGAAACTTTAGGAAATCATTAGCAGGTTTAGTAATAACCCATATTACTTTTAATTAAAAACTTCTACAGGGCTACAACCACAATTCCTATAAATCAGCAGAGCTTGATCAAAGTCACTCTTCGATTTCCCAAACCTGAGGTACTACCCTGGAGAAGATTACAGGAAAGTCAGGCCATCTTTTCCTATGTCATCTTAGTGGCATAGATCCATTGTGCAGGACACTTGAAATATTTGTCCAGACAGGAAGGGCACCATGCACAGCAGAACAGCTTCAGTCATAAATGGCATGAAAGTTCTGCTGGAAAATGTTTATTATAGGATAGTGCAATATTTTAAGTGTTTCATGCCTAATGTGTGTCATGGTGAATTTCAACTAACTGAAATAATTGCTGGCTAGAGGCAACTCATTTCCCTGTGGACTCCTTAAAAATTGATTGCCAGTCCATAAGACGATCTATTAAGCACCCATTAATAACATTTTTTAAGTTATTTATATATAAATGTCTCAATGAAAACTATGACCTACATTTAATTTCTAAACCTTCTTCATCTACAAAACACCCTGTTTTGCAGCAAGCAATTGCTGCCTCTACTTACTTGGAGCTCATGGCACGATTCACTGATTTCAGGGGAGCTGTTCTCCGAGGAAAGTACAACTTACACTGATCAAGGAAGGCAAAATATATCTCACAACCCCTATTATTCTAAAAGAGGATTTTTTTTTCCATAAAGAAGGAGAAAATTGGCTACATATTCATGGGAAGATAGCAAGTAGGAGATGTTTTCAACCAGCTGCAATGCAGAAGACAGCGCCAGGATGGGTGAGGCACTGTGGCTTGCCAGGCACTGAGGCAGGAGCAGATACATGCTCCTCTAGATGACAAAACCACCTGCCGTGCCCCTGGAAAATGCATCTGCACTGTGACTAACTCATTAAACTTACCCTGCCTTTTCGTTACTCCTCTGCAATAAAGTAAAAGCAGCCTGTCCATCTTCACAGAAGGAAAGAGCATAAAAGAAGGCAACAAGGTAGTTTTAACAGCTTGGCTCATGAAGCTAGGAAAAATCCCAGCACACAGTTAGGAAATCAGATTTTCTGCACCTCAGCTCAGATTATTAGAAAACACTCTGTGGAAAGGTCATGAAGAGGTGTTTGGGGGTGAAGTACTTTCCATCTTTTTCTACACACAGCTGGGTGCGTTACAACTTTTTAAGGACTAACCATCTTGAATTAGCACAGCAGAGGACAAAGGGTGCAGCTGGCCAGGGAGAACCTCCAGAGACCTGCTGTGGTGAGGGAAGGGTTAATAGCAAAGGCCGACACAGGGAGTGCAGTTTGGGAGAAGTGTGCTTGGGTCTTTTTGGGGAACGCCAAAGGGAAGGCTTTTTCCTCCAACTCGTCTTGTGTTCAACTGTAGGGTGAAGAGAGGAGCTCCTGTTTTGGTTTTTTTTGTTGCTTTTTCTCAGCTAAAATTCCTCTTGAGAAAGACATTGGGGTTTTTTCCTTTTCTGTTTCCTACTCCTTTGTTTGTTTACAGTCCCTTGCCTGAAAGCCCAGGAGCACTGGGTGGGGACATTGCTGAGGAGTGGTCCTGCCCTTGCACAGTGTGGTTTTTTCTCAAGTTCAGTATGAGGCACGGTGCTTTTTTTTTCAGCTGCACCTTGCCTTTCACACCCTCTCTGCTCACAGACCCCTCCACTGCGTGTCCCTTGTGATCCACAGCTGGGCAGCCTGTGCTCCCAGACCTTGAAGAAGGAGGCCTTGGCATGCTGCTTCGCACTGTCCCTGCCCGCCGCCCCCAGCCCAAGGTGGGCTCTCCCCTCATTCTTCACTGGTTTCTAATGCACCAGCACTTGGAAATGATGGGGATACGTGAGACCAGTATCTTCCACATTGCGCTGTGATGGCCTTTTATGATTCCAGTTGGATTTTTCTCAGTAAAGCTTTTCAGGGCTTGAAGAACTTGGACACAGTAGTGCCTTCTCTCCTCTCGCCTCTTTCCCCATATACGCCGCTCCAGGCGAATGTGTCTAAATCAGCAGGCAAAGGGTGCAGCCCTGTGTGACTTATGTCTTGTGAAAGCTGGGATTTGGCAAATGAGCCACTTTCTAAATCTTTTGGGCGACGTTCTAGCTGGCACCATGGTTAAATGCCATGCACTAGCGCGTTTTCTCTTGCTGTCAGAGACTGAACTACACCAGCAAAAGCAACAGGAGGAAACCTGAAGAGCAGAAAAAAAGCTTTGTGCAGACGAGGCCAAGGAGTATGAAGCACCGGGCTGCCCAGGATGTATGATCCAGCCCTTGCATGTGATTTGCTTGTAATAAAATAGCAGAGATCCTGAGCCATTTGCCATGTTACAGAGCCCGGTGGAACAGCACAGCCCTGCCATTTGGCCTTTCAACATCTTTCTGCTCAATTAATTTTCCATATCTTGTTTTTATCTCTGGATTTCGTTTTCCCTCTCCTGTTTCATTTTTGCATTGCGCATGAGAAAGCACAGTGCAAGGCGAAGCGACGCTGCGGAACGATGGCTGAGGCTCGTTCCCACGCAGGCTTGGTGCGACACAGCCAGGCAGTAATAAAGCTGCTGGCTTTTGGGGGGGAGATATGTGTATTTTTTTTTTTTTCTTCTTGGAAAACATGTGGTAAGTTCCTGCATGGAGTTTGCCAACTGTGAAGTTTCCCAAGCTGCTTAATACATTCGTCTTATTATTTTGTAGCACGGTCTTCAGAAACTGTCCCTGGCTGGCTTTGCTGACTCCCCTTTCGTTTAAGTCAGACCTTCTGGATAATGGATGTCTGTGTTTTTTGCCACTGAAAGACAGAGCAGGGATCCATTTGTTAGTTGGATCAGTGTGTTATTTTGGCCTTAGGCAGGAGACGGAGAAGGGAAAAAGGAAGATATTAGTTTGCATGTGTGCACAGACTTTCAGCCGTTTTCCATTTTCACCGAGAACGTATCCCGCTATTTTTCAACCCTCTTGGAGTTCCTGCCATGGATTTGCCTGTTCGCACTTGGCAAACATAAGACATTTTCTTTTTAAGAGGCGACAGGATTGGGCCCAAAGCCCTTAAAGTTAGGTCTGGACCAGTCCCTTTTGCAGAAACAAGGACTGTTCTGGCACTGCACCAGTATTTTCAGTTTCTCCAGATCGGCCTTACATTTAGGATCAAAAATAGTCAGTTTCTTCTTTTTTTTTTCCCCCCCTAATTTTCTAGGCTTGCATATGGCTAAGACTTGAAATTGATGGAATGAAATAATCTGAGAGAGTAGCTTTCTGTGATATTCCTAGCTTTTGTGAAGCCAGAAATCACACACACACCAGGGATCAAGCACAGTCATTTCTGTACATTTCTGGAAAGAACAAAGTTTCAACTCTTCAAGGTTTTCTGCAGCAGCCCTAACAATTTCTTTCATACCTGCTGCTTTTTACATTTTGTTTCATTTTAACACAATTGTTCAATATGAGCCCAGCAATTTAAGTTTCTCTAAGCATGTGACATCTTTTAAAATCGTTCCGTATATTAAAGTTTGATGTGAACTTAATATTATTTCTGATTCATTTAATCCTCTGACAAGAGACTAAGTGTTCACTCCTGTGCTTTTCCTGTTCTGTCCCAAAGTAGTTATGTCAACTTTTTTCTGGATCTTTGGCAACCTTTTCCTCCAGTGTTTTGTGATTTCATATTGATGGCTGTTCTGACATGACTCTTCGTGTGTAATGAATTGTTGTGTAACAGTGTATGTACACCATGAGATATTCAGGAACCGACTGAGGGAATGTATGGAGACATTGCAGAGGGCTCTGGACAGGCTGGATCGAT
>NW_010536636.1:5579-10052 GCF_000687285.1 Phaethon lepturus | reverse complement strand
AAGAGAGCACATTACAACACTTAATTTCCATGATATAATGATATATTTTGAGTATATTCTCAGTTTCAAGCACCTGGGTACCATTTAAAACAGAAATATTCCTAAAAAAAATGACCATGAAGCAGGCTTCCACCCTCACCCTTAGCGTACTCTAATGACCCAGTGTGTCTGTGCCATAAAATTTCCCTGAAAGGAACTGCAGTATTCTTTTACCAAAACATACTAAAGTCCCATTTTTTTCCAGAATATCAATTCATTTCTATATTGTTTTCATTTCTTTAAGGACCTATAAACATCATTTTCCTTTATTTAAGGAGCTATAGATGTTGAGCGAATGAACTGAATGACTGTAAGGAATTATAAAAAAAAATCTGAATTCCTCAGTTTTCTCTCGTTGACATTTTGCAGTGAGGTCGAATGCTACATTGCATTAAGTATCAGATTACCTTCAGAATGTCACAAACTATAGATATATCTTCCATTTTGTGTGTCTGAAGAGTGTAACTATTTTTCTTTTGTGCGAATGTGTATTTTCTCATTCTTTCTCTTGTTAAAAAAATTCCTTTTATGTGTGAGATCATTTCCTTTTCTATCTCCTATAGTAATCCTACTATAGGATTAGGTTATAAATCTAAATCCTTAGATCTACCACATCATCCTTGTTACACTAGGCTTGAATGTTCCAGGTAGCTGACAAAGCATTTTTGTGATAGGCCAAGGCTTCTGTCAGTAGTCCATCAGAGCATCATGTTAAAGGGTAAAAACCTATCTGATCTGAAAAACTTTTAATTTACCTTAGTATTTATGGGAAACAGGAAATAAGATTTAACATGCAAGAGGGTCTACAGGTTTCATCGGTAGTTTGTTTGTTTTTCAGACATACATACAGTACTACAGTGTCCGGGTGCTAACATAAAATCACTGAATAACATCTTATGCTTTGGTCTGCATGTTAGTTTAAAAGGAAACTGTACACCTTACCCAAAAGACGTATCAGCTGCATGGTGTTTGACAGCAAGTGAAAGAGATTATATGCAAATCCAGAAACGTGCTACTCTGCCTTTAGTCCTCTTTTGTTCATGATATTCAGCTGCGGTGTTAGCAATACGATGAAGCAAATGGGCCACGCCAGATTTGGTAACAACAATAAAATGTTTGAAAAATATTTATAGTAAATTATTCAGATGTTCTTCTCCCATCAGATGTTCAGAGCATTAACGTATTTCAAATGCTAAATAGTTGCAAGTGCTTGGGATGTTAAAACGTTCATTGAAGGAAGTGAGTGAGGTCATCTGACTATTACTAATTACGGGATGCATATAGTGACATGCATCTTCAGATGACTATTCTTCAGTTATTGGCCATAATCCTGAGTAGGGCTGAGCACCTTCAGCTCACACAGTTTACTGAAAGCTGAAGCACAGCAAGTAATCATGGTCTCAGGAGTTATTTGCAGGAGTGTCTGTTCTGGTTAGACAACATTTTCTCTAGACTTGCCTGCACAAGGACCTGTTCAGCATTGCTTGCAAGACTGTCAGAAATACTGAAGTAAACTCAACCGCAACATTTTCCATAAATAACTTTTGAAATACCTAGCATTCTCATCATAAAGTAATGTTTATATACAGCTCAAGACAGACAACTTAAAACAATTGCTACATAAAAAATTCTTGTTTCTCAGGACTACACCCCTAAAGACAGCACAGTATATACAGAAGTGCTAGAAAATTAAGAGAGCACATTACAACACTTAATTTCCATTATATAATGATATATACTACACCCTGTAAAAGATGTATGGCCAAGCCATGTGCTGCAGGTCGGACAAGGTCCATCCTAACGTACTATACACAGAGAGGTTTATATCCTGCCTACCTGTTCCAGCACTTGCACCTTTTCTATGGACTGGGCTAAGCAACTGTGAAACAGTTACAAACGAAGCCTGCTAAGGTTTCTCTGTCCATCCGAGGCCAACTCCTTCCACACTGGCACTCATTCCACCACCTTACGGTGCAAAGCAAGCAGCAGCAGCCATCCACCTGCACAGGCAGCAGGAAGAACCGACCCAAAAAGGACAGCTGCCATGATTTTTCAGCATCTTGATCTGTTCATGCTCCTTCCTGAGGTTTAACCACAGGGAAGAGGAATGAGCCTTCCAGCTCTCTAGAAAGATTTCATGGGATGGAGGTTGAAATCTGAGATGGTCTCTCGTTGGTGCAAGCTGACAGGTTGAGATGCCACATGAGCTTTCTCCTTCTTTGACTTTTCCATCTCTTTCTATCTGGTACTAGTTTTTGATACTTTAGAACAGGACTGTCATCCTTGTTTGAAGAGGGGACTGTGTGTTACTTTTTACTCCCTTTCACCATTTACTCATTCCTTTTTCTCAGAGTTATTACTCAGTTTGGCTGTGAGTTTCTGCTGTTGTTTCCTCCTACAGAAACCTGTAAGACTGCAGACTGCAGTTCCTCCACCCCCCAAAAACACTCTCATCAGAGGTATTATTTTTCAAATTTCAAGATTTTTCAAGCAGTTTAATAATTTCAGTCTCAGTGATATACTGATGATAGATATAAATTAGTGAATCCATTCCTCTTCTTCCAGATACTTAGGCCAGTTCACAGAAATCGCTTCCTCAGTTATTGGTGGTGGTAGAGGATTCTCAAGTTCAGCTCTGTGACTTCTTTCCAGCGGCCCACAACCCACTCTTTGCATGTGTTGCTAAGTCATATGGTGGAGAAGAACCTTGAAAGGCTCTGAATTGTTTCTGAAAGGCCCCCAAAGGCCAGGTGGCCCACTTTCATGAGTGGCTGCTGATATATGCGTGTGAGCCAGCAAGAGCCCAGAGCTCAGCTTGGGCTGTAAGAAACACTTGACATAGTGAGTAGAAAGGTGGCTGGCTCATACTGAGCACCCAGCTGCTCTGTGCTGTACTGTTATGTTTATCCCAGTAGATAATGTAAAGCTAGTTCAAGAAACATGAGCTGCAGCCACAGCAATATAGGTATAACCACAAAAGGTAGTATTCTTCATAAAATTCATATTGTTGACAAAAAAACTCCACACTCCTCGCTCTAACAGGTAAGAGTAGATAGCATAGGAGCACTAGCTTCTCCTTAACGTAGCAATAGACAACATGTTATTAACATAGTTCTATGTATTTTTAATAACAACTCTCATAACTCACTGACAGTATGATTATATTCTGGAACAAGAATGCGAATGCAAATGGGAAGAAAGTTGTGTTTTTAAAAGGCTCTATTCAAAAATTAAATAATGAAAATAAAATAATTATCATAAATCCTGCAATAGGAAACTAACTAGTGGTATAGCAATACTTCCCCTCACAACGATACTATGAAAAGTTTAAATGCTCACTTCAGTATTCATCAAAATTATACATAAATATTTATGTGTCAATTAAGGAAAATCCTGTATAGAGGTGAAATTCAGCAATGCTGAATATTAAGAAGATGCTTTGTTTGTTTATTTTCAAGCAGGCAGGAATCCAAAGATGCATGGAAGTGACATTTCCTGAGCTGTATGCCACAGAAAAGAATCTAGCAGGCAACTGTAAAGACCAAACATGAAATTTCTCCAACAGATGAAGGAATGGAAAAAAGAGCAGAACCATATCAGCATCTTTTGTGGCAGTTGGGGAAGGGCAGCGTGGTAGGAGAAATACTCTTCATGCTGGTTGCACTCAACACTGATTTTCAGACACAAGACTGGTGAGATTTAATCTTGTGGAGCTGTGACAGTATCAGTATAATGATGTGTTTCATAATATTAGCAGTGTGATGAACAAAATGTAGTAAAGTTTAAATGAAAAATCAAAACCCATACACCAAAAAGTATGCTGTACAGTGGAACATACTTAAGGAAATAGTCCTTACTGGGATAGGAAAATAAAATGCTACACAAAAGGTCCGCAGAGAGAAGAACTATACCTGACACATAACCAAGGCCCTATAAATAATTCCTTAAAATAGTAGTTTTGTTTCTTCCTGCTTCTGAAGGATTTATTGTGACATTTCTGAATTGTTTTTGAACAATATTTTTATAAATGTCAAAATTTCAACTCATAGTCACTATTTGGGAGGAAAGCAGTGTTGAAATATTTTAAAATATCTTAGAACCTTATGACCATTCATGAATTTAAGGAAAGACCCATGAAGTCCAACCTTAGTCTGATTAGTAAAGGTAGCAAATTGTAGCAGTGTCTAACTTCACTCAGTGAATCAGTCCAAACAGTGAAAGAAAGTGTTAATTCAGCCCATCTTCACACTCTAGATAAGGGTCTCTTGATGGTAACTGTGTATAAAGCAAACTGGAAAGATCTGCTGTACTGAATCAATGCTTTGTACTGATGCATACATTGATAAAAATGGCAATGGAGCAATGGGGTGGGTTTTTTGTCTTGCATTTTTATTAAGAGGTTGAATAAAAACTCTTTGATATATCTGGCAATAT
>NW_010536636.1:0-5548 GCF_000687285.1 Phaethon lepturus | reverse complement strand
AGCAGGAAAACCTCCAAAGGAAGTGTCATGTAGTGGTCATAATGAATAGCAGGAGCCAGGATACTTAAATTCTGTTCTTATGTTGAGGACACCTCACTCAAGCCAACCTTTCCTGATTTTTAAAAAGTTGCCAACACGTGATACAACTCCAGAGGTATCCAGTACAAATTTCTTATTTCTTGCTGCTTGCTCGTTTCTCATTTTTTTGGAAACACATAGCGTTCTCCTTTGTACGCAGTTGTTGTGGGACACTCTGCTCCTAAGTTTTACCTTGAGTTTTTGTTCATCTGTCCAGTGGTGTGGGTAATAAAATAAATTAATCAAAGAGTAATTAATATTTATGGATTGCTCCAAAATGCTTTGTATGAAAGTTGCAAAGACCCTCTGACATAAGGAAAACAAGACTGGCATGGAGAAAATCTTGGCAATAGTGCACAGGCAGCTGATGACATCTTTACTTTGGCTGAGTTGGAGTACCTAATGAAAAACTTCCAATGAAATTCAGGTAACAACTTCATGATATCTTCTAAACTAACCCAATTTTCACTTAAGAAATATCATGATCCTCTGACCAGAAGCACAGGTCATCTACAAATGAGCAAACATTGGAAACTGAACCCAATACAGATCCAGTATCTATATTGCAGTTGTATAGTTGAGCATACAGTGAAGCTGTATTCTGTGTTTTAGGCAATCCTACAAGAAGCAAGGAGTTAGACTCCATGATCCTTATAGGTCCCTTCCAACTTGAGATATTCTATGATTCTGTGAAGCTGTTAAAAAACTTCACAAATTACCAAACATTAAGCAAAGAAGATTGTTTTGAAGATGGATGGATCTTTTCATTTAACTTAATTTTATTTCATGTAATACGTTAGGTCCTCCTAAAAATAAATGCCTAATTCAGTAGCCTTTACACTAAATGCAGAGCTGAAATGGAGCCCCTGGGCCCACAGGCAGTGGGTGTAGATATAGGTCCCAGGTAAGGGTAGTAGGGCCATCAGGCCCATTAGTGCCCTCAAGGTCTTTACAATAAATGTATCTCGTTCAGACTTACAGTATTAATTTCACGATAAAAAAATTTAAAAGACCAAACAGAAAGAAAAAGAAGCAGCAACTCACTCAGCATTACCACTGTTGCACAGTCACCCAGGGTTTCTGAAACCCAGACAGATTCAGATTCAGATGACCTCCACAACTAAGCAGTTGCTTACTTGTTCTCTATGTCCAAACTGTTTGTACAAACCTTTAATGAACTTTGCTTTTTCTGCTACAGAACATCCGCTAACATTTTTCAGGCACTGTTTATAAAATTCTTTAAAGGTCAAATGTGATTCTGCTGAAATGCATCGTGTCATCATGTGATGTTGATCACAGACTATTAACCCTTTAATTTTGATTAGTTTCTTTTGTATGACTGCAAGGGGAACAAGAGTACTGAATGAGATATTTTCTTGTTTTCTCTCAAAGTGAAGATTCCTTTGGTAAGTATACTGGATGGAAAATTCCTGGAGGAAAACCTTGTGTAAGACCCCACCTCTGTTAGGTTCCAGCAGGCAACAATCTAGTACTATATTACGTTCAGTAATTTCCCCAGTTCCTGGGAACTGGCTCATTATTTTACCCTTTGGCACACAAATACACACTGGAACATTTCTTTGAGATAACTCTTGCACCAGAGTTGAAGGCTAGTCTTTTTGTTCCTGGCAGAGGTCTAAACCCTGTAATTCTTAGTAATTCCCTGAAGTACTGAAACATCCATTTAGTATGACTTTAGGTATTAGCTCACATAACCACGATAACCCAGCTTACCAGGCCAAATGTATCTCTGAAACCAGAGATCTGTTATGACATCACTCAGATGTTGTGACCCACTTCCTATTCCAGCAAACCAACTCAAAAAATTATTAGCTAGTCAAACTTGAATTTTACTTCAAAACTTGAAACTATTTCACATAAGGATTTGATTAGAGGAGAAATTGAATTGTTTAAAATCTCCTTTTTCTTTTTTAACTTCACAACAAGTGAATCTACATATTTCATGACCACTGATGCTAGATGGTATACACAAAAGATTTTCAGATTTTTTTTCTAGGTATTTTACAGTCAAAATATAAAATCATTTAGGGAATTAATCCTGTCAAATCTGACTCATTCTCTAATACGACATGAATAACAATTTATTGTGGACCAGATCTAGATCTAAACATCATCCCATTAGAACAACTCCAGTTCGTACGTCAATATTACTGGATGGTCTATTACATATTGACAAACATAAAATCAGAAAGGATCAAGTTTTTTAGAAGAATAAACAAATTAAGAGTAAGGACACATGATAGCTGGTAATATCTTTGCTGCTTACTCAAAACACAGAATATGAAAAAAAGTGTAAGGAGTATGACAGAAATGTTAGCAAGCACAAGTACATTTATAAACACTCAGAGCCAGAAAACTTTCTTTGAAGCCATGTTGGTTTCCATTTTTTATGAATATAAACTGGGGTAACTATATGGACCTCCATATAGCAGATTTACACTAGCAGATAAATTTGTCCATTGTCCAGATCTCTACCATAAAACAGACAAAATTGTCATGAAAAGAACAAAAATAAGATTCCTAACATGAGTTATTCCTTCTTGGCTAAAATTTTAAGACTTCTCTACTGGAAAGATTAGGAGTATTTCTACATATGCCAGGACCTTCTTGCATAACTTTAGTCTGTATTGTGGGCCAGAGGTTTTTTCCTTAGATAAAGAACTGGATTGGTGAAGACTCAAAATCCAGAAGTGGAAGGCACTGAAAGCACATGATAATTTCCACCAGTACATTTCCCCAGTTCCTGTGAAACAAAAGATCTTCAGCCCTGTCAAATACTGATCAGCTACAGCAGTAGAATACTGCCAGCAAAGAGGTCACCAGGAGCTCAGTTACTGCAGACACTGAAATGGTGGCTAGCCCAAGAGCCTAGAAGGAAGGGAATTGCCTCATGCATAAAGATATGCACGGCTTAGACTTTGAATATCTGGCATTTCAATGAGCTGGCTAATGTCATAATTGCAGAAAAAAAAAACACCAAACCTTAAAGAACACATCAGCAGAATTAAGGGAATTGTCATGAACAGCAGGTAGCAAAGTTTGCAACTGTTTGAAAAAATGCTGTCCAAGGCAAGAAACCAGGATCATTACTATGACAAGAGTTGCGACAAAGCTAGTACATGTTAAAAGCAAATCAAATTAGCACATTTGTTGTAAGACCATATAGAGATTGTTACCATTGTTCTGTAGGTATCATTCTTAGGGCATCCTTTTCACTCCACTGCATTTTTCCATTGTGATGAGATCTCCTCAGCTGCTGTTTTAATGGGGTTAAGGTTAAGCTTGCTTTCATCACTGATCTATAATTAGGATGGCTGTTATTCTATGGTTTCTGTAGAGCCATATGGTTATCTAATGCTAACAAGACCTGCAGGCTTTCAGATTCTGTATATTGTTTCCTGTCTGGCTTCTGGTTTCCTCATTTTCTGCAGCATTTCTTGGATTGTCTATATAAGGAAGGAAAAGGAAATCAAAGTCTGTGTTTATTGTGCTTCCTGGAGATTAATATTCCCTTATGAATAGGTTTGAAAAGATTTCAGCCATGCTTGTCTTGTTTTTTCTGCAAAAGAATATACCCTAAGAGCTACAAAGAAAACTGTTCAAACTTGCTTCTGTGTATTTGTCAGAACACTATTTGTTTTATTTTACTGAGTTGCACCAAGGGAGTACCAGTTAACATTCCTCAACTGATACTGCCACTACAAAAGATTTTTTTGTTCATCTTTTATTTCCCAATATTTTTTTTTGTTTCCAGTAGTATCCAGGAGTTAAGCATCAGAAAGGTGTAAAAAGGAAAGATACTTCCTAATCCAAAAATGGCAAGACAAGCAAGAGGTAAGAAAAGAGGTCAAGGAGGTGAGAGGCCCTGTCATGGCAATTTAGTGTTTAGTAACACAGTGGTCTGGCTTTTAGGGAAGGGAAACTCATCACAGATTTTGACATTCTGTTCTCTGCCAAGGTTGGCAAAGCTTTGCACTGAGAGAACAGACAGTTTCATATAGGGCTTTCTTCCTCCCTCCCCCAAATATAACTGTAGACATTTTATAATAAATTCTCTGTTTCTTAGAAATGAGCTTTTCTCATTTTGCTCTAATACTCTGGTTTACTTCCTGTTTCCTTTGGGTCCAGTTTTTATTGTTTCAGTGCAGCAGTTTCAATGCCAATGTCAACATAAAGACAGGAGCATTTCCAGTTTATGACAGGTCTGACAGTTACGCTTCCAGTGCTTCTAGCTGGAAGCTGAACCAGTGGGCCAGTCCAGATGTTTTTGCAATGAAAGCATTGATTGAAGAAAGAAAACAGACATCTTGGACATTAACAGGAGCCTGGAAATCAAACACCTCACATGAGAAAAAAAAAGGGAAAACGTCACCATTAAAGAATACAAACTGATTCATGGTATCTGAGAGGAGGAAGAACTGGCAGTAACCAGTGGTTAAACCATCCGGAATTTGCTAGCCATCTAAAATTGTGCAATGAAATCAAAGATTGGGTGGAATATAAAAACAAAAAGGGAAATGGGGTAATCTTAAGTAGAAATTACCACAGCTAGAAAATCTTTTGTAACACATTTGACTGGATGCAGCATTACATAAGTAGCTGTCAGTATCCCAGTATAGGTCTCATTAAGATTTCATTTCACTGATTACAATAAATAAGCTTTTGATTCATCACGAAAAAGAGTAATTCATAGGAATGCATTAAAAAAAGCTCTGTTTACCAGCTTTTTGCTGATTCTTTACATGTTCAGAGTCTTTTCAAAGGAGAGTAAGAGAATTTAGTTCCCATTGAATTTCAGTGGACTATGACTTTGTACACTCTCTTTCAAAAAAATCCCCCCTACAGCACGGAACTCCTCAGGTTTTTTGTACCTCTTGTCCATATTGCTTGTGTTTTTAGGAAGGTTGATTAGAATAAGCACATAGATGTGCAATCATTGCGCTCTACATTACAGAGCTTCCCTCCATCACCACTCCTCCAAGTGTATTGATTTAGATTTCAATTTTAGGTACTTTGCTCCACCTCCTATCCCATAGTGCAGTAACAGAGAATACATTTATCCTTGCAAGTATAGCAGTATTATTCTTTCCATTTTGCAAATTAAGACCTCAGGAACAGAGGGATCAAGGTACATATGCTTAGGACAGCCTGGGGTGCATGGCAGTTGGCACTGCATTCTTTGAGGATTTAAGAGTTATCCAAGGCCACACAGGACACCTTTCAGGGCAGAAAGGAACTGAACTTGATCTTCTGAAGTCGAGGCTAGAATCTTTACCTTTCATTTATCTTCCTTCTTAAGTCCTGATTTTAGGGTCAGAAGTTTTTACAGTTATGTTAAGACCTGCAAAGCAGAGTAGCATCTAATCCTCCATGTCACAAAGGGGACGTTCCCCACAAGACTACAGTAGACTGTAAATGAGAATTCACAGAATCACTAGGTTGGAAAGGA
>NW_010536635.1:0-2055 GCF_000687285.1 Phaethon lepturus | reverse complement strand
AGCCGCTGAGGACGTGGACGGACATCCCGATGGCGGCATTAAGCAGCGCGCTGCTCTGCGTGCGGCGTGGCCCAGCCGCACCCAGGGAATAACTCACTCAAAAAAAAAACCAAAAACCAACCCCAAAACCGACAAACCAGCCCAAAACTCTCCCCCAAAAACCCAACCCCCAAGAAGCAGAAAATAAAGAAAACCCTCAAAACAGCAACAACAGAAAAATCCCAAATCTAACAACAACCACCGAAAAAACCCCAACACCCCGTCTGTCAAATAGTTTCACTTTACATCAAACGTGCAAAATGTGAACGAAGGTCAGGTCTGAATGCCAAAAGGCGGGAAGAAATTGATCGGCAAATAAACTGAAGTAAAGGAAACAGTGTTAGTAATTAGCCACACCGCGATGTATTAAGAAAGTGAGAATCAAGTCCTGGAGTTCTTTTTCTTTAACGTTCATACGAGTCTTTTACTAGAACTAGGCGTTTGATTTAGATTTTTCTCGGATGCCGTTTTAAATCCTGGAATATCGAGGAAAGGAAGGATAAAGGATAAAGCGCGAGTAAGCGCTAACGAGGATATTCTTTGTTGAGGAAAAATAATGCGTTCCTCGTAAACGGACCCTAATAGCTTGTTTTCATTTCATGCGTACAATTTCCTACCTTCTTTGATGAAGGGTTGATGGGGTAAATAGTCTAATCTTATTCAGTTCACCTCCTGTGGATTCCCAGTGACAGTCGTGACAGACGAAGTATTCTGCAAATCACAAGAGCCAGCTACCAAGAGAACCAAACGTCTTAATAGGAAGAGTTTTAGGGACTTTAAACTGCTCCATTTTAAATTCACGGAACATACGAAATATCATGTAAAATATAAAGTTCTCCCTATCATTGAAACTCTATAAGCTTTATTTTCTAAGTTAGAAAAGGAAAGATTCTTCCTTAAAAAGAAAAGAAAAGAAAAAGGCACCAGGGTGGATCGGAAGCAAATCGGAACAACTACCAGACCCGGGGATTTGAGATGGCACTAGTTTTTAACATTTCCACCACCTGGCTTGTTTAAAAATAAAAAGTGATACCCGTCTGGATCTAAATCTGTATATAAAAAAAAAATGCTTACAACATTCACGCGTCCTAGTTCCGCCAGGTGATCTAGGAAAAGGGAAAAAAAAAAAAAAAGTTTATTTACTCAGTGAAGACGTTGCTTCACTGCGTAAAGCTTAAATCAGGGGGACGCATACTCCGCTGTGGCCCTTCAGTTCCCCGAGCCGGGGGACGCAAGATTCAGACCCTGCTGCAGAAACATTGCGGGGGGGAGTAGCATGGTTATATCGCAGTTTATTTTTTTTTTAAAAAAGTGCTTCTTAACCGATTCGAAGAATAAATAATGAATCTGAGCTTCAGACGGAGGAAATCGCACCCACTAATGTGAACTAACACGAGCAAAGTAGGTGCATAATAGACAAGGCTAGGAGCTGCTAACCACTTCTGCACAATGGCATTAATAAGATTAACCTGGGCAATTAGCCGGTGCAGCAGAGATCAAGCCTAAATCTGGGGCCTTTCAAAAAAGCTCACTAATGGAAAGGATTACGTTAATTTCATTAATTCTCAATACACAGAGCCGGGCTCCTTTCACTCCTTTGTGTAGCCCCCACCACTTCCCCACCAAAAAAGGGGAGTAAAAAAAAAAATCAAATGTGGTTTTGTTTGTCATCTGCATATTACCAGGAACTAAATCCAAGATGACGTCGCCTGGGTATAAAAAAGGGAAGAGGTTCAGATGGATTATACTCCGAGCAGCCCTCTGGGTTGAGATCAGTAAACAGGCGAGAGTTGAGGGGGGAAAGTTCCAGGGGTGGATCCTACGCGCACGCACACGCGCGCACAGACACACACGGACACGGACACACACGGACACGGACGCACACGCACACTCTGCCCGCAAGCTGTCCTCGGAAAAAGCTACGCTTCTTTTCGCTCCGATCCCTTTTTAAAATTTCTCCGACAAGTTTCGATTTCGTGCCTCTCCAGCCTTCCACCCCCCCTCCCTCCTTCCCCC
>NW_010536634.1:0-841 GCF_000687285.1 Phaethon lepturus | reverse complement strand
GCGATAGGATGAGAGGAAATGGCCTCACGTTACATGCGATAGGATGAGAGGAAATGGCCTCACGTTACATCATGGGAGATTTAGACTGGCTATTAGGAAAAATATCTTCACTGAGAGAGTGGTCAGGAAGCATTGGAGCAGGCTGCCCAGGGAGGGGGTGGAGTCGCCATCTCTGGAAGTGTTCAAAAAACATGTGGATGCGGTGCTTCTGGACATGGTTTAGGGAACATGGTGGTGCTGGATTAATGGTTGGACTTGACAATCTTGAAGATCCTTTCCAACCTTAGTGATTCTGTGATTCTGTGATTCTGAGTTCTAAGAAATAGTTTTCAGCTCTTTGTTCCATCATTTGAAAAATCAATTCATATCAGTTTAGGATACACCATAATCTTGAATACAGCAGGAGAACAGAATCATAGAAAAGATGAAGTTTGAAGAGACCTCTGGACACGGTCAGTCAACGACCTCTAGAGCCAGTTGCTCAGGGCCATATCTGGGTGGATTTTGAGTTACTCCAAGTATGGTGTGTTGGGTTGATCCCGGCCGGACCCAGGTGCCCACTTTGCCTATTAGCAGACTTCTAGTGAATATATTTGTGGTGGGCTGACCCTGGCTGGATGCCAGATGCCCACAAAGCCGCTCTATCGCTCCCCTCCTCAGCTGTACAGGGGAGAGAAAATGTAACGAAAGGCTCCTGGGTTGAGATAAGGGCAGGGAGAGATCACTCAGCAGTGACTGTCACGGGCAAAACAGGCTCCACTTGGGGAAAGTAGTTTAATTTATTGCCAATGAAATCAGAGTAGAATAATAAGAAATAAGACCAACTCTTAAAACCCCTTCC
>NW_010536633.1:2813-6537 GCF_000687285.1 Phaethon lepturus | reverse complement strand
GGCCCAGGGGGGCCGGGCTGGGGTTTCTTCGTGGCTCTGGTCGTTTAAATGAGAGCAACAACTGACCGTGCCCTCAGGGCTTCCCCGCCTAGAAACAACGTGCGGGACCCCAAAACCTGACCAAGTGCTGGTTCATATGTAGTTTTAACAACTTACAGAGACGGTCACCAAGGAACTGTGTTGGAAGCAGGTATTCCTTCGAGCTAACATGGCGAAAGTGTTAGTAGCGGTGTCCTGAGGTGGCTGAAAGGGCTAAGGAGGAGGCCCGAAACAAGAGCTGGAGATGTCCCCCCGCAAAAACCGGTGACTTTCACAAATCAGGTCGGAAATTTCTCTTAACAGATTTGACAAAAAGGGGATTTGATGAAGAAAAAATATTCTTTTTTAAATGTCTAGGAATCCCAAATTCAAGAGTTGCATTTTGGACTAGCAAGATAAAAATACTAGAAATCAAATGCTCTGGACTAGAAGATAAAAATACTGGTAACAGTTGCAGGGAAAGGAATGGCAGGAAATCAGGAAACCTTTGGCCTGATTGTAATTTCCTGTCCAAACAGTTGGAACTAGGTCTAAGGGAGCTAAAAATAAGCCCCAGAAGGAAATCAAAGTTCCCATGCCATGGTGGAAATCATCAACCAGGATGGGGAATTGAGCCTGATTTTTTTTTTTTTAATAATACACAATTTTACATGCTGCTTCTGTTCTGTTTGTATCCGGGAGGAGGTGGGGGGGATTGCCCAGCTAAAGCAACACAAATATTTACTGTCTTGAGGGAAGAAAAACAAAAAGGTACTGGTTGCAGTTAACCTCACTGTCCAAAGGCAGTGTTGGAAAAGGTAAAAGAACAGGTAATTTCAGGAGCTATACATGGTGGCACAGTACTAGTGGCACATTATAATTTTTTTCCCGGATATATAAAGTTAATTAGCCAGATCACCTGTCAGCCCTTAACATATAAAGTGGCAACGCCTATTTTAATCAGCTATCTAGGGCTAGATGTGTGCTAGAAGGAGAGGGAAAGAAGAAATTCTGGCTGGCTTACTAGAGGACTTGGGAAGATTTGTGTCTTGCTATGTGTATATACCAGCTGGGAATCCACAGTCTGTAGATTGATCATTTTATCAAGATACGTGAAAGGAAGCATTAGGTGCCTACAAAGCTATGAAATTTTTCTGGATCATGAGTTGTACCTTTCATCAGAGTAAAACAGCCATTAATAAGGCAAGCAATTGTCATCATCCTCATCAGCTCAGCTCTGCATTTAATGGGGAAGTGGGGATTAACATTTGGTATATGGTGCATATAGAATTAGGAGATATAGTCCATTAACAGGGACAGTTGACAACAATTCAAAACTGGCAATTCTGTTGAAAACTGATACTGAAAAAAATTTGGATGGTATACAATCATAAATATACTGTTGGCCAGCACAGATCTTGACAGATGGTGAAATCTCCTTTCCCAGTTTGGGAAAGACAGGGATGATTGAATATGGGAACTCACACACATGAAGACAAAAAGCTTGGAAATGCAGGCATCAGCTTCTTAAGATTTAATCAGGGCAATTAAGCCAATATTCAGAATCTGGCTGTTGCATCACATCTGTGAAACACACAGAGGAGTGAAACCTGGCACAAGCACGGTGGCTATTAGACCAGACATCTTCAGGAGAAGCTACAAAGCAGAGCTGTAATTTTACATCTAATTTTTTGAATGGAGACAGCGAGTAAAAATATATATCACTCTAGATTATGAAAAGCAGTTACTAGCTTTCTGATTATCAAACTGATTGCCAGCTGTTGTTGTAGTGAGTAACTGCATAGTAACAGTATTTGACAAAAAGAAGATTGTATAAGAACGAAGCCAAATATGTAGAATGTGAGTTCATAGGATACAGGTATAGATTAAACCTTCAAGGAGAAGCAGGGACAAAAGAGCTTTTATTGTGTTTGATCCAGTATAGTGCACTATATCTTAAATGAGTTTGAAATATCTTCTTGTTAGGAGTTGTTCTCTCTATTCAAAGATGTAGTTTGTCTTGGACTGGTCATCACAAGATTGATTGTGGGGGGCAAGGTCCTCCAAAGGGGACAGGGCATCAACATAGTAGCCAGGCCTATCAGCATGTGTTATTAACGACGAGAGAAGAATCCTGAGACACATTTTTCTGGAAGATACATGTGAGGCTTTAGTCAGTCCTTGGGCCTCACCTGTAGTTTGGGTTAAGAAAGAGCAGTAGCACTGGGGTGTTTGTGAAGCCTGGAAAATCAAATTATGTCACTTGAAATAGTTTTTATCCAGTATCACAAATAAATTAGACACTGGATGCTCCAGCAAATTAAATCTGATTTTTCACCCTCAATTTCAAAATGCCATGTTAGGAGTTGGGTCACAAGAACACTGAAAAAGACTATTTTCCTTGCAGGACAAGGTCAGCAGCAAGTTAAAGTAGCAGTCACAGTATGCAAGCTCTAGCTATTTTGAAAGGCTATTGGATCGTGCTCCTCCCTCAGCTTGTATATTATCTACACGAGATAGTCAGGTATATGCTACAAATGGTCTAAAGTAAGCTTAAAACTACTAATCAAAATAAACCTGAAAAGATATGACTTATTTTTAAAAGACCCTGCTGACTCCTGCAGGTGAGATAAGGGGAGAAATCAGGGACAAAATATTTTCTTTGATAAAAAGGAAATAATCTCTGCAAAATTGGCTCTCCTCTAGAAGCTGGCAGACATGCAGAGTTTCTGCAAGGCTTTTCTATTCTGGAAGCTCTTTTTTTGATTTCTCAATATTGCAAAACTATTTCATAAGCTGAGGAAGAAAAAGAAAACATCTCAGTGGCTGAGAGTTGTTTGAGCACTTTCAGTTAAAAAAAAAATTCTTGTAAGTGCCACTGTATCAGTCTATTCACATTTCAAAACCTCTTTCATATCAGATATGGGCGCTAGTGCTTACATAAGAACTCAAACATTGTGAGTTGGAGGTGACTTTCCACAGCAAAATCTAAATTCTCTGGCACTGCTGGGCAGCAATTAGTAATGGTTACACTGGGTGAAAATAACTTTCATGTGTTTCTAGTCATGATAAGCAATATATCTCTTCTGTTCTTTGAGCATGGCTGACATAGTCCCAGCGCATTAAGAAAACAAAGTTTAGGTAATGATTGTTGGGCTGTTGTTTTTTTGATTTTTTTTCTTCTTTCATTTGCCCTTTTGAAGCCCTTGTCTAATTTAGATCTAATTTTACACAAGAACACAAGCGTTAAAGATACCAAGTTTCTGTGTGGTTTGTGAAACAGTATCTGGAACAAAGAGCCCCTATTAATATCCCACAGAGGGAAATGTTCAACTTAGCTTTTACCCTTCCAAGGGACATCAGTCAGCTCACCAACCTGTATAACACGTAGTTAAGGCTTAACTGCAGTTGGGCCTCTTTCCTATCTCAGGTAGGGGAGGACTAAGCAAGGGAAGGTTTATGATTGTGGAAGGAGGTGACTCGTGGCAATCGGTGGCTATAGTGTACAAATTCAGAGGAAATCTAGCTTCATTAATTCTGTAGCTCATGGAAAAATTTATTCAAGCTTGGGATCTTTGGTGGTTGGAAAGACTACAAAGTTCTGACTTTGTACCAACTGGTCATGCAAAGGTATTAACGCTGATACGCTGCTTAACAAAAAACCCCCAACGAACCAATAAACTAGGAATTGGATGCTCAGGAGAGT
>NW_010536633.1:0-2782 GCF_000687285.1 Phaethon lepturus | reverse complement strand
TCTTTCCCTTAATTACAGAAGCATATAGATGCTCCAGATTTCATCTGTGAGATACGGGGCTGTGCAAATGAAATGAGAATTTGTGCTTTTTTGCACAGGAACAGGATTTTGTTGAAGTAACAGCTAGCTGTTCCATTTTTCTCGTATTAGAAATATCTTACAGGATCCTGATATTTGACTGGTCAAAGTGGCCAATATCACCAGTATCAATATGCTACACCAGAATCCTAAACTGTACAGAACCCTGGTTTTGACGATTCAAACCTTAAGTATCTGGGTTTGGAGGTCGTCTTCTCAAATTAAATAGTTGCCAATTAAGATAACTAAAAATTTGTTACTCAGGATGGTTCCCAAACACGAATACTGTAGCACAGGCAAAGCCATACACCCAGAGGATTACAACCTACCATCCTAATGCCCAGGGTGCAATTGAGAGAGGCATCTTTCTCAAAAGCAAGACAACCCCCATAGGAAGGAAGCTGTGGAGCATAGTATAGAAAAGTAGGAGTACTTAGAGAAAAGCCTCAAAGGGATCAGCTGTTGAGCCAAATACAAAGAGATGAGCAGCAGTGGAACGCTTTATAAAAATTCTTTAAAATTTATTGTTTTCTCTTGAAAGACCATGCAAATGGCTCTTCAGTGGAATATAACCATGCAGCTCTGAGGGGTCAGGTTTAAGACTCATGCTAGCTACCTGAAAGAAGGGAAATACTTAGTGAAATTCTGAGTAATTTTAACTCACTTTTATTCACATGTGTATTAGGTGTAAATATTAGTAAAGCAGGGGTTCTAGAAACTTGGATTTCTTGGGGTGCATGCAATAATCCAAACCGTAATCTATCCCTTTAAAATGTGAACTGTTGAAGCAGGCTAGAACCGAAGGGTTTGTGCTCTCTTTGATATATCAAAAAAAACTCTCATGTTTTTTTAAGTACTTGGAAACAGCTAAATTCTTTGGAAATCATAAATCCTAGATGAACTGTGAGAAGTTAATTGATGGTATGAGCGTGACTCCTACTACTTCAAGTGCCCTATGGGACCCTATAGAGAGAGTTAAAAGAAGGGGGGAAAAGTTCTGCAGCACTTAATTGTCTACACTATTCCTTTAAACTTACTTATGGGGGTCCCCTCATGGCTGAACAAAAATATTTGAAAAGTTCTTTCTTTAAAGCAAAGAATCGGATACAGTAATGACTGCCTGGAATGCAGCAGAAGCTAACCCCTCCCTAACTAATCCTGCTGTTTTCTAACCTTGTCCTCCATGCATAATCAAAGGCATCGAAGTCACATGCTTCAAAGTCAAGCCTTTGCAAGATCATGGCCTTCGCTGTGTATAGAACATGCCCTTCCTGCTTGGTGTGCTCTGCACGAGGAGGTTCTCTGTAAAAGCCATTATTATCTTGGTTAACACCACTCGCTCCTGTCATTTAATATTTTGGTGATGTCTTACTCTGTTTACTATTTTTAAGCTCTGTCTTCAGTTAAAGACCTAAAAATCATCACAAAAGCAAGCAAATTCTCCACAGAAAAGGCATTTTTAAAGATTGTCAAAATAAAAAAACATGCTTAGAGTTAATGAAATTTAGAAAACAAAGCACAAAAATCAATGTGTCATTGCCAAATCTTACAGAGCTAAAATGTAACATGTTATGGTAAAATAAATTATTGTAATACTAGCTATCACCTAACATTGCTAATCGTCAGATCTCATGTACAGAGATGGTAGAATATGAGATGCTTTGGGGCAGACCACATAGGTAGGCAGATGACACTGACTCATTCACCGGTGCCCTGCTTACTAAATCCCACTGCCCTTATGCTTGTAACATGACTGTTATTGGTTGTGCATTTAAATACTCAGGTTATGTTATTTATATAGCAGGTATGTAAATATCGACTTTTATGATTTTATAACATGTCTCAGTTAAATACTGCCCATACTAAAAGCTCCAGCTGTTGTAATCAGACTCTTAGCTGAGGGAACTGGATTTCCTCAGTGCAAAACCAAGCACCGGGGACTATTTAAAAACATCCAAGCAAAGAGAGACTGGAAATCATAAGTCTTACATGATACAACAGCAGATGTCTACTGAGAAGTCCAAGAACTCTTAATCTCATAAATGCCATGACTGTAAACCAATGTCAGGCCTTTAGGAGAAACTTTGGGCTTTTTCAGGATTACTAATTCAGCCCTCGGCAGCAGAGTTCATACAGCATCTTGTACGTTTCTGCGGCTGCTCTTGCGGGCCTCTCCAGTGAGGTTGTGTGCAGGACTGGGACAAATGCAGTCTCCTGAGCCCGTTCCTGGCTTTTCTGTAGGAGCAGTGTGGGCACGACCGTCCTACACAGTGCAGAAGAAACGAGGATGCCGCAAGACCATCGCGTTGGACCCAGCCACGCCTGATGGTTCAGCCTCGATGCCAGTGCGGCTGCTGAAGGCGTAGGCAGCGAAACCGGGAGGAAGCGACTCTGGGCAGGAGCTCGGGGTGAGAAGTTGCAGCACTTCGAGGACCGGTGTGGAAAGAGGAACTGCGAGACACCACGCTGCCAGTTGCACAACTGAGGCTTGAGTAAAGGTTTGGAGCCTCTGCCTTGGTGAATGCGGTCCCCACCTGGATTTTATTTCCTTATTGCCCACGGGATTCCCCCCTTACCTCACTACGCTTCAGTGTCTCTGCATAGCCAGAAGTAGTTGTATAACGGGATAACTTTGTATTTTGCTTAGAAATGGCTGAAGTGCAGTTTCCTGCACCCGTCGCCGAGCTGCGAAAAGGATCCTGCA
>NW_010536632.1:0-1256 GCF_000687285.1 Phaethon lepturus | reverse complement strand
CTCATGACTTGCTTCCTTCCAGAAAAAGTTGAGGAAATCTGCATTTGTTCAACTCCTTAAGAGTTTTGTCTTTAAGGGAGGAAAGAACAGACTTTACCTAAAAGCATGAACTGGGGGTATTTTTGAATAATGACGACCGTGCATGAAACCGTGCACCCAGCCAGAGTCCTTAGTTGCCAGGAGGCATCTGTGTGTATCCATTATCCATGTGTGGTATTACTATAGGTTTTGTTGGGGTTTTTTTGTATTACTATAGATTTGCCACAGTTTATGCTGAGGCTGATTATTATTCCTTCTTTTCCATAATTCATCAGATAGCAACAACAATGAAAGTAAAATAAAAATGGCAGCATTTCCCAGAAAGGCAGAAATTCCATGGCATGTGAGAAGAAAAAAAAATTCCCCCAGAAAAAATATTGTCAAAGCAGAAGCAGAATCATCTTTACCCAAGGACTTGCTGCCTAGCTAGCCAGCACAAGTTCTCTCTATCAACAGATATGAATATAAAACATGTTTGACACCGTAAATATATATGGGTTCACCGCTTTCCCAAAGTGGTTTTAGCTTAGTTTGAAGAGTTAAACAAATTCATGCTACGGCAGCTGATGCATGGGTTCTGTGCAATGCGCAGCTGAGCTGGTACATCCAGCCAGAAATAAGGCACACTCCATATGGCATCTGGTTTGCCTTCCCTTCAGTTTCTTCCTGTGTTAGAGGAGTCAGACTTCAGCCTTATGGCTTCAAGAATATTTGAGTTTTAACCATCTCAGCATTTCCCTCATTTCCTTAATATAACCTGGCCTCACGAAACACATGTGTTTTCATTGATTTACTGTGAGACACGGAACAGCTGTATCATGGCAATATCTACCTGGGTATTTGATTTCTATTCAAACAAAAAGTCCCATCTTAGCAAAGTTCCATCTGAGTCAAAGCAGGTGGCTACACTGTTCATTTGAAATAAGTTAATTTTCAGAACTAAAACACAGAGTCAGGAGTGTGTGTAAGGGTGTGAAGTGGTTATAGAAAGGAAGAACTGACAAATTCCATAAGTTCATGACTGAGCATTTTACATATATGATCAAAAGAGGAATTCACAGAATCACAGAATCATTAAGGTTGGAAAAGACCTTTAAGATCATCAAGTCCAACCATCAACCCACCACCACCATGCCCACTAAACCATGTCCTGAAGTGTCATGCCCACACGTTTTTTGAACACTATCAGTGATGGTGACTCCACCACAGAATCACAG
>NW_010536631.1:0-14495 GCF_000687285.1 Phaethon lepturus | reverse complement strand
CCTCCCCAAGCCTGGAGCGTTGCATGGGGATCATAATCATTCAGCTGGGGTCGGCTAAAAGCGACGAAGTCGACGTTCCGACTGTACGTCGGATGTACTGGGAAAGCCAAGTCCAGCAGTGAGAGAGAAGACTCAAGACTCTGTGCTGTGAAGTACTGAGTTACCGGCAAGTTTTTACTCACAGCTCTGATGGGACCTGCAAATATTTGCCGTAGGTGTTTGTTCGTGTATATATATTAATAAGAAACTCAGGTCAATAGCACTGAATCCACAGTAAACAGCTAAGAATTTTAGAAAAAGCCTTCAAAATCTGCGGTCTGTTCCAGAGGCCACGTGTTACCTTGTCAGATAACTGTGAATATCGGAAAAATATTACGATGATAGCCTCATATCTATGCTTTCCCCCTTTAAAATGAAGCAGTAATTACAAAGACAGTTTAGGGTGCTTTTGTGCCTTTCTTTAAGTGCAATAGAAACCAGGTTGCCACTTCTTCAGCATCAAAGTCCAAATTAGATCAAGGCGTGCAGAGGTAGTCACAGCGGCAACAGATTCCCTTCCTACTCCTTTCATGGTTAAGTGAAGTTTGTTCCTTTTTTATTTTCTAAGTATGGTTAGGCGCCTCAAGCATGCTTGTTAGGATGGAAAAAGCGTGCAAATCCCAGACCTAGGACCCTGCCAAAAGTCTCTTTAGACAGTCAAGGCAGCCAGAAGTATGCTGAGAGCTTGCCAGAGCCATATTGGGTGGCTAAAATTAAATAAACAGTTAATAAAAAGATTTCGAACCAACCTAAATAAATACAAACTTACAGATTAACTGCCTTATCGGCTTTATAAAAGAGAATCGAAGATAGCAACCGAGCCCTTGAAGCGCGTAGACACCCGTGAGTTCCGCACAGCAGATTTAAAGAGAGAAGCGCTCGCTGTTACCACTTTCAGTAAGAGGAGGGTTACGTTCGGGGAAGGAGAAGCACCACCGACCCCTCTGACAGCCACGGCTCCGCCGTTCTAAGGCAAACCCACCCTGCCCCCTGTTGTCGGCACCTGACGGCTCGTGTCCCGCCGCAGCGGCCGGAACGGCGAGAAGGGTTCGAAACCAGAAGCAGCGAGCCGCAAAGGTATTTTGGGACTATGTTGCCGCAGAGTGAAAAACGTTCCTGAAGTATCTGCACGCTTGAGGCAGTTTATTTTTCTCGGCTCGGTATATTGTTGTTTTTGGAAAATATTACCAGGAATATGAAAGCATGCAAGTGGCCAGTGTTTTGGATATTGAAAAAAGACTAGCTGCTCTGCAGGGAAAAAAAAATACAAAATACATGTTTGAAGGAATTAAAGATGAGTTTTATCAAGGTCCAGAAGCCTCTTCTTTTCCTTTACCTCTGACCGCTTACACCGAATAAGGCAAAGATCACTGCCGTGAGTCCAGCCGTTCGGCTTCCTCGCTATAACGTGAGTTCATATCCCAGTTTCACTGAGCGAAACGAACACAACGATTTGTCACTGACATTTTTCCGTATCACAAAATCATGTAAATTTGCTGTGGCCAACCTGTGGCGAGGAGATTAAAAACAGAGCTGCACCCATCAGGACAACTCGGGAAGCTCCCCAGGCTCTTCCCGCTCCTTAGACCCTCCCTGGCGCCCGGAGGGGAAGACGACAGCCAGGAGGGAAAGAAAACTTTTGGTGACCAAAAGTGATCCAACAGCCAAGGAACAACCAAAACCTTTCGTCATAGCAACCGTAAGGCATTTCTAACCAACACATCGCTATCGCCTCAAAAATAAAGCGGCTGATAAAACAAAGTCACCAGCAACAGAAATACACAGTTCCTACCTCCAAGTGCAGTTAACAATAATATTTGCACTCCCATGTCCTTCTTAGAATAAAATTGTTTAAATAGCCAGAAGAAATGGCTTAGTGGTCTGATCTCAAGTAAAATATTCCTTAAATCCACAGGTTTAAATGCCAGTGGGGTCAGTTTGCTCTTCTCCTTTCCAGGACGGAGCAGATGAATTGCAAGCAGCTTACACTGCGCGTTCAGGGATAGCTGTGGCTTTCAGATGGCGCAATGGAAAGCAAGACTTCATAGTCCACTTGAGCAATCAGAAATCAGTTACATCTAATCTAAAAAAAAAAAAAAGAAAAAAAAAGAAAAAAAATCAAGGTTTGTCTGTTGCCCCAGAATCCATTTTCCAGGTGGGTTTTTTCCCCCGCCACTACCATTCCTCCACCTTGGAAGCAGTTGCAAGTTATTTTACTTTCAGTATCCAGCCTCCATTCTCTGCAAACACTTTAGATTTTACTGATACATTGTTTTAAAGCCACTGGAATCGCTTGTTGTGAAACTACCCGTGAGCTCCAGAGCAGGACTAATATCTCCATATATTTATTTCCAAGCATCCGCACTAGATGTCCTTTGGCCAGGGACTTTTGATCAATCATATTTTGTTTGTGAAACTGTACCTAGCAAGAAAAGAAACACCACAATCCTGGAAAATAAACCAAAACTGAATCACAATGGAGAAATTGCCGACACCTACTTTCTATTCATCTGTGAACATCTGCTTTTAACCAACTTATTCCGGGTTTTAATGTTTTCTGTTCTCACAGGAACAGGAGGAGGAGCAGAGCAGGAGGAATCTAGAGTATCACCAAGAAGCATATTTTAGCTTTGCCTGTTGTATTAAAGTGTTCATAAATATGAAAACTATTGCTCTAAGCCTTGCATATATTTTTTCCCTTCTGAACATCCAGAGTTCAGTAGCAGCTGTGGTGTTTATTTCCCCATCACCAATAAACCTTGGCAGGAGACCGAGGCCAAGCGCCTTCTGGTTCACTGACCGGAAAACAGACTGGAGACGGGATACATGTATTCATGTTCGAGTCCACTGCTGGAATAAAAACTAAGGATTTTTCTCCTCCATACGTTTTCAGCTAATACACTCTTTTCAAGTGCACATTTAGAAGACATCCACAGCGGAACAGGCAAGTGCTCCTCTAATCCTGCTCCCTCACTGTTCATTTGCCGGTTATAAAATATGTGCACCGCAAACTGCGCCCGATACCCACAATAAACATTAGTCTTCCCATATAAGCCAAACTTCAGGCAGCTGCCGCAGAGGAAAAGGAGGGTTTATGAAGGAGGAATATTTAGTAGATAACCCTGATTACATGCAATCCTCACCTTTAATTGCAAAACACCTGAATTACCTTTAAAATCTGCGTTATGCATCTGGCAAGAAAGCATTCACCCAAGTCCCTGCCGGGCTTTTCATTTTTTCAGACACTTGGGCTTGAAGACTTGCCCACCACCACCACGGGTAGGCAGGGAATGAGAAGGAGACACCTCTCCTTTTGTTGCTGTTGCTACAAACCAAACAGTTGGCCACGTTCATTTGCGCATTTTTAGAGGGAAAATTAAGTTTTAAAACTGTTTTAAAAACAGTTTCCAGAGGTGGGACTGGTTCAGCGGCTGCCTCGTGGCCTGGCCTTATGCTCCTGCAGCTGCATTTTCCAATTCATTTTATAGAATCACAGAACCATTAAGGTTGGAAAAGACCTGTCAGATCATCAAGTCCGACCGTCAACGCAACACCACCAAGCCCGCTAAACCATGTCCCGAAGTGTCACGTCTACACGTTTTTTGAACACAAAAAGTTGAAAAGTTTTTTCTTCCCGTTTAACCTCCTGCGCTGGGTTGGACAAGCTAAAGTACCTCTACGAGGAACGTGTGGATGGGCAAAGAATTACCATTTCCTTCAAGGCTAGTGATGAGCGTGGCTCGGTCATGAAGAACCTGTATTCCCTCGCAGAGGAAAGGCCCCAGAGCTACCCTGGACGCATACGCCTGGTTCCACTACCAGTTACATCGACTCACTACAGGTTTCACTCAAAATCACTGTAAGAAAGCAAAGAACACATTACAGCTTCCCGGATGAGGAACATACAGGAACCAAAATGTAACATAAAATAAAAATAGATTTTAATGCCGGTTCGAAGCCTCCTGCTATTATACTTTGTGACCTACGGCTATCACTCCAGTAATCCTGTGAGTCGGGGACAAATTGTGACCATTTCAGAAGTCTAAAATTCAGGTATTTCCAGTTGAAAGGGTTGGTTTTGATCAGATGCATTTTAACACAATCTATTTATTCATTTATTCGTTCAAAACCTTTCTTCAATGTTTTCATCTATACCTTGATACTCTTATTTAAATGTTTCCAGTGCCAGCTTGCCTGGCGGGCCCTTAAATCTCGTTTCTGAGCCATGCCAGTAAATGCAAAGGAAAACTGGGCTGAGGGCGCGTTTTTGTTCCTGTGGCTGCCAAAGGCAGAACAAAGTGTCAAACCCAGCTCGTTGTGTGTTGCACAGAGGCATTAAGCATACTGTAATTTCCCAATTGTAATTTCCTAAAGTATTTATCAAATTAAGTCAACAGAATAGCTTTACATGGGATTCCCAACAGATGCACACAGGCAGGACTTCTACGTTCCTTTTCCCCTGCGATGCCGTTTGCTAGTCATTAACTTCTGTCCTGGGAATAATACAGACGCAAGCGGAGGAAATGACTGCCTCGTTGTTATCCCTCCCCACAGATAGATCCAAGAAACGTTTGTGCTGCTACCAGCAAATGCTGTCTCAGCCCTGCAGAGACGAGCAGTCATCCTAAAGAGGTATCGCCAGTGGAACATCTGCGTGGACCTGCAAAGACTGAGGCATCTAACCCTAGAGGTGCAGGGTCAGGCATACATAGGACAGTGCACTTAAGTTCAAAATAATTGCAATGGTGTTGTAGAGAGACACTGATTTAGTGAGTTGGTTAAAAGATCTCTTCCAAGATCAAATGAACTAAAACGAAATACAAACAATGCTGTTTGGGGAGCAGAAAAAAAGGAAAGCCTCTGAGTCTTCCCATCTTCTGTGTAAAACCAAGTCTTAATATGCGACACCATCAATCAGATGGGTAGCCACAGACATTGGCTGCTTGTTTTGGACCGTTTGCTTGGTTGTTTTTCCTCTACTAATATAGGAGGGGGGAAAAAAAATCCTCTTCTCTCTGCTATGCAACTATTGAAGCTGATCGAAAACTGAAGAGCTAGGCTACCTTGTATGGGTCTAGGTTTTACTAAATTAAATTTCTTTTGTTATTAGGATGTATCTAACAAGCCCAGTATAAAGCTAATCATATCCTCACTGCAAATTTATCTTGGCAGCTGGGATTTGAGCTAAAATTTTCATATATGATGTAGCAGAGGAGACAGATTCAAGCACTATGTCCGTCTGCCAAGTAGTGTGCCTCGAGAGCGATGCAGTATTGATTAGCGTCCCCAACTTGTCTCCTCCTTACGAATCATAAATCCCTTCCGCACAACAACAATTTTTTCTTTTTCATACTGAGGAGCGAAGGCTTCTATCCCTAGTTTTAATGGATGATAAATAGACAGTTTTTGTATGACAGTAACAGCTTCCACTACTGAACCAAAAGTTCAGTAATGATCCTTAAATATCAAACCGGGCTGGATTTAGCTGCTGTGGTCTATTCCTTGGTTTTGACTTAAAAAGCTGATTTCTGCTTAGAAGTCAAGCGAGCGATGTGATTCAGCCACCCCTGGAAAAGAAGCCCCTCAAAGAGACAGGGGAGCCCTCCATCAGGGGTTCTTTCCTGAAGGGTAATCCCCCTTCCCATAAAGAATATTTGCTATTCAAGCCTTTGGCCAGTTTTCTTTTTTTAGCCTCTTTTCAGTTTTCCACGGACTCTATCGCTCTCAGCAATGAGTCTAACCCAACCCAAATACAAGCCTGCTCACACAAACGACTTCGCGGACAGGTAGCACCGCAGGATGGGACAATGACCAGCCCAGATCTATTTCCAGCTGGCTCTTGGCTCCTAACGCTTCATTTGTACATCAGGCTCTGCATATCCACTCCTTCGGGTTGGTTTTGGTCTGTATAAATTCTTAAGAGACTCTTAATTCCAGCATTATACAACACCTTTCAATCCAAAACCGCATTAAAAACCTCACCGCCGACTGCCGTCGCAATCAACACGTTCTAGTTAAAATTCCAATATCCAGATTTAATCTTCAATTTATAACTGTTTGAAGCCACCTTTGAGGCACGTGGTGGTTTTTTTGGCTTGCTCATTTTCAATGAGTTAGTTTAACGTGTTTTGAAAAAGTCAGCATTCTGAAACACAGAAGAACATCTTGGTAGCTTTGGGATAGACTAGCAAAAGTGGATTAAAGCTAAATATGCAATTTATTAGTCTTCTGTGAAGCTCTGTAAATTATCAGTTTGTTAATACTTGCACAACCCAGCAGAGGGCAGGTTCTGTCCTTGAAAACAGCGACCAAACCCTGCCGAGGACCGTCCTCCCGTGATTCAGGCGGAAAACGTCTTCGCCGAACAGATCAGCACACACGTATCACAACAGGCGCTGGAAAAAAGCTAGCGATTTAAAATTTCCTTGCCTAGCCCCATATCCACCTGGCGCTCCATTCTAACCAATTTACAAGACAAACTGCTTATCTTACAGCCACTTCAATGGGCTTGTGAGTCAAACCAAGCAAGAGCTACAAATGCAGTTAAGCGCACGATTTAGCTCCGATATACATAAATTATACATCCAAACACAAATCACATCCTTTTCAACAAGAATGCTGGGGCAGGGGAGAGGATGGATGATATACACACTTCCCTGTCCCGTAACCTTTAGCAAGAAAGGATCATCTTTGATATGTACAATCACAGTTAAAGCGTTTTTATTAGGCAACTAACATATTTTAGAAGAAAAGGCAACCTCCGGTTAGATCTGTGTAGGATGTCTACCTGGTGAGGGCAAAGAGAATCAATGCCCACTATGCTTTGCCTTCACTAACCCATTTGTGCACGTATAAAGCACTGAACATCCTGATAACAGTGTTATTGAGAAAAAGCATTCTATAGAAAATAGAGGTTTTACAAGTCCACTGGATCACAATTGCCACTGTAGGCCTTTCTTTTTTTGGGTGCCTGGGGCATTCTCCCAGAATCAGTACCATGCAGCAAGTACTCTCTTCTTGAGTTAGTATTTCTTCTGTAATTTCCAATGCAATCAACTCATCTTTAGCTTGACAAAAAAGTTTTTTAAAAATGCTCAAATAAGTATTTGCAGACAAATTCCAACAAGAAATAACTTCCCTTGGGAGGAAAAAAAAAAAAAAGGAAAAGGGCCAAGGCATCTGCAAATACCTGCAGCCTTACTGAAACACAGCCACTACCCGGGCTGGGGGAGACAGCGATCGCACACGCTTCAGCGGACAAGTCAGAACGTTTTGACACGGGCTCCGAGAAGCCTTGGGAAGCACGCCAAGACAGTCGTGATAATTATGTCAAGCAAACAAAACAATCTTAGCTTCAATACCGAGGATAAAACCCTATTGTGGTGGGATAACCTCCGGGGTATCTTGCCTTGGAAGAAAGAAGAGCTGAGTCAACCTTCCCGGGCACATTTCCTCCTGAACCAGCACATTTCAGAAAAAGAAACAGCTCTAACCTGAGATTATGCCTTTTAGCTATGACTTTACTGCTGACTTTTTTATTCCCCTCCCCATGCAGTAGCCAAAATGACTAGAGATTCAGCACTAGCACCTACAGGAGAGCTGGGGGGGGGGGAAGCCTCCCTCCTCTTTCCTAGGAGACTGCACGATAAACCGTGATACTTTTAAACTAAAACCACCCTTCAAACACATTATCAAATGTTATCACCTTACCAAGAAGGTCTATAAATTTATAAGATTGCTATAGCATTAAATAATTCAGTAAGCACTGTCACCCTTTCTCTAAAAAAATAAAATAAAAATAATATGCAGTGGGTATTGCTGTTTGTTGCAGCTGCGTCTCATATACATGAGATTTCTCGAGGGTTTTATGGCAAATGAACAAGCTGAGGATTCTGCCAAAGGTTATATTTATCACTTTTGGGTGGGTGGAAAAAGACCCGTCTCTAGATTACCTCATCATTACTCATGAATCACAGCGAGCGCTACACGTCAATAAAAGACATTAGCACTACGCAGCAACTAAACCAGCATGCAAGTATTAAACATTAGATGTGCTTCCCCACCGCTTTTTTATTCATTTTGTAAGGGGAAACGCCAACGAACATTTTAATCAATTTTCAGGGGCTTCAGTAAGAATAAAAAGATTAAGGCTGCTAAACCGTCCGTATCTATACAGCGCGAATTCTCGCTGCACAAGCTCTTCTCACATACTCCATCCATCTGTTTTCTCTGTCAGTGCTGCTGGAACGTACCCTTTTGTCCTGGCCCTCAGGCAGAAAAAAACCCAACGTGGGGAAATCTGGCGGTCACCGAACGCGCGTTCCCACCACCTGCACCCCCCGCCAGCTGCCCGGGGCTCCCCGAATTCCCCCTGCCCACCTTCTCCTACCAGCAACCCCACCCGCGCTGCCCCACCACCCCGCTCCCCTTTGGCGGCTTCATTTATAATTTACCAGCTGCGAGAGACAAAGAAAACAGCCTAGTAACACTACGTTGGGGCTGGCAAGATTTTTGCCAGGATTGCAACAAAAACCCCCACAACACAGAGCTTATGAATTTGGTACACAGTAAATAGTAAAAACATAAAATTAGGAGTAGACACAACCATTTCATCGACACTATAGATTAGGAGAATAGAGATGAGCAGCCAGACCTGAAACAGATACGTACTTGGGAGTGCAGCTTGTCAGAGCTGTCAGGATAAAATAAATTTACAGGGTATATTTTTTTGAAGCAAATTACTGTAATGTAATTTACTACTTTGAATGCCTTAGTGCTGGGAATTTGAAAGATTCTCAAAGAGCAGCTTGCTTTGTGGTTGTTATTTTGACAGTAAGTCTGTTATATTATTATTTATAACCAATTAGAGCACTAATTACTGTTTTTACTGCTTTGTTAAGTTCTGGAAAATAGTAGATAAAGGAATGAGAACAAGCTATGGAGAGGGACACAGCAGTTTTGATTAATTAATTAGGCTGGCTAGGAAGTTCTTACAAAGTGCCAGAGATGATGAACCAGGGAAAGGGAAAATGTGACACCTCAGTTGCAACTAGAAACTACAGACAACACAAATGTTTAGTTTTTAATTACATGGGTTTGGAAGATTGCTACAGGCTATGACCTGCAGATCTCATTAGATCTGCTGCACTAAGTAGAGTTGGACTCCACTATTACGTGCACGAGGGACCATCAAGGAAACCCAGAGGAATTGTTTTTGCTTCAGCAGATGGCACATTTCCCTCAGAGCAGTGGCCAAATGTCCATGCGTGGCGTTACTATGTGTTGCATCCTTGAGCCCAACGCCTTTGAAGACACAAATTATGAAGAGCAATAAAGAAGCTTTTACAGTAGCATATTCATACAGCCGCATCAGCAATTTCTTCAAGAGGAAATTATCCTCTAACCTTTACCGCAGTCAGATCTTTCAGCTCTTGCAGATAAAACTACCATGGTCAAAAAAGCAGTTTTCCATAGGAAATGGCTTGTTGCAAAAGAGCAATGTTGCGTAAAACTGACAGACAACCAAATCGCATACTCAGGTTGATTTTATTTGATAAAGTCCAAATCTATACCCAGTACACAGGAATGTAATATCCTCTAAAATGCAGCTTTACTGATGGCATGGATGGAAACAGATAGTCTTTCAGATCCCTTACTACCTAGGTCTTTCACGAGGTTAGACACCTTTCTGAAATAGCCCGTGTACTGCATGAGATGTTTCTCACACCACCTTCAAATTAGTCAAGAGTCAATACCTGCTCTTTAGGATGTTAATGGATTTAGAATTTAAAAATTGTACTGCAATAAAGCATCCACAGTGCATAAATCTAAAGTACCTTTGATAGCAACACCAGATTTAATGCATTACTTTCTCCAGCCAAGTGACCCACGCCAGACATCCGCTGTCAGTCTTTGTTCACAGAGCTTTTCATAGAATCGTTTCGGTTCAAAGAGACCTTTAAAGGCCATCTAGTCCAAACCCCCCGCAGAGAGCACGGACATCTTCCACTAGAGCAGGTTGCTCAGAGCCCCGTCCAACCTGACCTGGGATGTCTCCAGGGATGGGGCATCTACCACCCCTCTGGGCAACCTGGGCCAGTGGTTCACCACCCTCATAAAACATTTCCTCCTTCTGTCTAGCGAATCCACCCTCTTTTAGTTTAAAACCATCACCCCTTGTCCTATCGCAACAGTCCCTGCTAAAAACTCTGTCCCCATCTTTCCTATAGGCCCCTTTAAGCCCTCTCAGGCTGCCATAAGGTCTGCCCGGAGCCTTCTCTGCTCCAGGCTGAACCTCCCCAACTCTCTCAGCCTGTCCTCCCAGCAGAGCTGTTCCAGCCCTCGGACAATTTTTTGTTCCTTTTAAGGAACCCAGTCCAACCTGACCCTTCGGCATTAATAATCAATTCACTCTGCCGCGGACAGCAAAACAGCCAGCCTGCGGCTGAAGATCTCTCTGAAAGCCATCTGCTCAAGGACCTAGGGTGCTAAGCAGCTCTCTAGGCCCCTGAGTCGCTCTGGTGAGCATCCCAACCAAGGTCACCCGCACCTGCCCCGAGCACAGGAGGCAGAGGCAAGCACCCACTGCTGCTGCCACCTCACCCTTCCCTTTGAGAAGAGCCACGAAGAGTTAGGAACTTCTGTACATATCCAAAACCCAAAAACCCTGCAGCGGGAACTGGCTTTTCCTGACCACACCAGGATACACCTACCTGGAAAACCTTACTCTAAGTTGGCTACCGTCTCAGGCGTTTTCCTAGCCAGACTCTGGATCTTCAGTTTCCCTGCAAAACATTCACGCCTGGCTTGTCCTGAAGGGCCTCTCTAAGGAACCAGGTAAAACACCCCGGGGAGGTTTTAAATAGGTTAGTCCTCTCCCGTTGGCAGAGCATCGGGCCAAGAGAACGATCGTGGAGTTGAACACTTGAGGTCATTAAACATGTGTTTTTAAAAAGATGCACAGCAGGTTTAATTAAGCCTGTCTTCAGCAGTTTCCTGGTAACTTGAAATATTAACACTGCCAATATAAATTAGTCTGGCAGCATCCACCGCCTGTCGTTGTTCTTTGGACACACTGGTGCTGTGTGTATTGTTAAACAGACGATTACTATCAGGGTGGTAAATAACAGACAGATAACCGCTACAAAATTAGTCAGTGCTTGTTTCTTTACACACCCGTTTTTCCACAAGATATATTGTTTTTGCCTTAAACCGGCTCAAGAAAAGTGGAATGGAATAGAAATTGCATCGGGAGCTCCTTGGCGGGAGGGAAGCACGTGAGCTGATGTTGATGGCATCGGCTTCCAAAGCCCAGGAAGAGCAAACGCCGGCGGCCGATCCGCCCCCAGCCACGGGAAGGCGGCGCTGGAGGTGTGCGGCTGGGTAAGTGCTACGTCTCCGCTCAGCAAAATGCCCGAACAATTTCAGAATTCCGTTTCTTTTACTTTGTAGCACACCGTAAGTGACAACAACCAGTAATTCCTTCCAGTTTTACTCACAGGGATTTCTATTTCCATGACCGAATGCTGCTTCATGCCATGCGCACATTAAGAGAGAATACCTGTGAAAGGAACGTATTTGTTTATTGCCTTTTAAAGATTATTTCTTTGTATCTCCCAAAATTATTGCAACAGGGGAAATAAAATAATAAAAAAAAAACAAACCTCTAATCCATGTGCACGTTTGGGTCAGCTACTCTTGCCTCTATCTTTTAAATCCATAAATAAGGATTTATAACACAAAGAGAAAGGGGTGGTTGCTGCAGCACGGACCGAAGGCAGGGAAACTCCGGCTTAGCTCATTTCTAGAAGTTCATTTCACAGCTGAATTCCTTTTTATTATTAAATTTTCATTTGGTGATATCTCAAATTGTTTAGATCCACATAAATCTGGGGACTTCATGGCCACTCCAGCTATCTACCTACTCAGCTGTGCGACAGATCTGTGGCTGTCTGCTGCTCCAGCCTACGTGCATTAATCCTGCTCTTCATCAATTAAAAAAAATGATTAAAAAAAAGGTATGATGCTATTTTTCATAAGCAGCATGAAGCCAACCTTTCGGCGACTTACTAAGTCTTTCTGTGATTAATAAGTATGACGGCTTTGTTAATTAGCTGGCCAATCACTTTCTGCATCTATCATCATAGTTTCAAAGAGCAAGTCATTTATTGGTCAACAGACCAAATCAAGTCAGGCAACATGCATTTGATTCCACGACAAAATCCACTGATTTCAGCACTTCTTTAAATTCTTTATTTCTACCCTTTTTCGGAAAAAGGGTACTGTGCAAGGACAAACTAAAGAGGCCCGATGTCAGTGGCGAAACTGTTCAACCCAGGTAAAACATACAATTTCCCATGGAGCTTCAAGATTAGGATCGATTTTTATTTTTTTTTAAATGTTACTTAAGAGCAACAGTAGAGGGAAAACATTCCGAGAACAACTAATGCCATACAATTTATATTATTTATTTAAAGACATTTTTCTTAGGAGAACACTAAGCTGCATAGGCATTTTATATAAGCACTGCGCTCTCACAAAAGCTAGCCAGATGACTTTCAGGGCTCGGCCCAAATGGGAAAGACTGTGTCATCTAAGACAGCAAACATGGTCCTTAAGTAAGATACCAGGTGGCTTGCAGCTCAAATCAATGATAGCCTCCAATTATTACAAAATAAAATGACCCACTGAAGAAAATGGCTCCCATGGGCACCACAAATCAGAGGAACATGTTTTCTTCTGGCATGTTCTGCATTTTAAGTCCCTACAAATGTTACCATGAACCTGTCATCCCGTTCCTGCACGAGAACAGATGATATTATTCTGCTGAAAGTACCTACGAATTCCTGAGTAAGCATATTATGCATATTCGTTAGGATTCCTTTTTGCCACCTCCAAACAAGTGACCAAATTGCAGGTTTAATAAATTACTTTAAATTTTAAATTATTACAGCATGTGTGCTTTTTAATTTCATTTACAAATATGAAAAAAGCTGACAACTCCCCTGCATTTTTCTGTACCAGACGAAATTCTCAGAGACACAATATACACATCAAGTGCTTAAATTCCCAGGATATTTAAATGGTACAGACACATATCACACTTTGTCCCTCTGCTTTCCGGGCAAGCAGATGATCCTTCAGTATCGTGGTTCTCTCTTGCTTCTGCGGCTATGAAACCCCTCTTTGCTGCAGGCACGTAATACGAAAGGCTTCGAAGGTTTGTGTGTTTATGGTATAAAGGGATGGGCAGTTGCTCAAATAGCCTGAAAAGTTTCACGCTTACCTACAAATTGAAGAATTCATGCCAAGGTACAGTACGAACAAATTACATGGAAAGGGCCTTAAAGCCCTTTGCAGAAATGTTAAGGTTTGGTAGAGGTTGACTGAGAATCAGGTGAGGAGGCGGGGAAAAAAAAAAATCATTTGCCACAATTTCCCTTTGCTCTGATATTGAGGTTGCGCCTTTGGGTCAACTCAGCTCGTCACTGGTGCAGCCAACGGCCGCTGGCACTAGTAAGATATTTCCTAATACAGACTAGAAAGAAGAGATTTCGGATTTGACATAAAGAGGAAAAAAAAAAGCAGTCCCACCCCTTAAGTTAAAACAATTATTGAATCAGTACAAAAGGAGGTTCCTTTTGCTACACGGCAGGGCAGCAAGGCATGGTTTGAACAAATTTCAGTATTTTAGATCTACCAGGGACTCTCACTCACCCGGTCTCCGAAGGCGAAATTTCTATCGCCAGATTATTTGATTCTTTAAGTAGTACCGGTGAAATCAAACTGAGAAAAAACCCCGAATCGAGTGCTACTAAAAAAAAAAAAATAATAAAAAAAAAATCATTATTCGGAGATTACACGTTTGTTAATGCTTTAAGTTTTTTATTCCCCGACAATAAATATAATCCATTAAATAGCTAACAGAAGTCCTGTGAACCAGTTCCTATTTGGAAAGCAATATTGCAGTTACACTGAACTTGCATGAACGTCACTGAATTTTGAAGTTCCTCCTACCCTTCCCGTCACGGCCACGACTGGCTAACGGGGATGCAGAAATTAAGGCGATAATAAGCACGATCGCCTACGTTTTCCCGCAGGAGACGTGACTTCACAGGGAAGTCTCTTGGCTTTCAGGTTACCCGACTCGCGCAAAAAATCAGACAGCGCGGATGCAGAGTAAGGAAGAGGAAGGTTTCATCACCGCTTGCTGCTCTAATCCCTTGATAAACCTTAACTGCCACACTGCAAGCGTGACATGTAGCCCCTCTGTGTTGAGAATATTTGTACCTAGGGTTTTAAGCACCTGGATACAGTGTTTGCAAACTTGTTTGCAGAAAATAGGTTTAACGTGGAACGTGCAGGAAGAAAGGCATGTCCTTTGTGTCTACACACACACTTCTTTCAGGTCTTTTCTTTGACCAGCTTCTCTTTCAGAAGTATTTTTATTTATATAA
>NW_010536630.1:0-2185 GCF_000687285.1 Phaethon lepturus | reverse complement strand
AGAGCCCGGCATTGAGGGCAGTGCAGTGGCACCCGACGGCAAATTTCAGGGACTAGCAGGGTGAACTTCGCCCGCTATAACGAGGCAAAATTTAAATTGCAAAAATTAAATGTTTCAGCAATTGCCGTTTACTTTTTTTCATCTCAGCACCCATTTCCAGAGAAAGCAACGGTGGCTCTTTTTATCTACAGGTCTAGAAACATCAAAATTAACGCATTGGTCCCCTTTTATTGAATATTCTCAATTTCCCTGGAGGAGAGACTAATCCAGTCTCTTGAAAAATCTTTGTCGCTGTGACTGCTACCCTTAATTAGTTTTAATAGATCTCTGATCGGCAGGAAATGTAATTGAGCTGTCACTGTAGTCTTCATTTTAATATAAAAATTGAACTTCATTTCTTGACACTTGTTCCGGCAAATTATTTGGTTTAAGGATTGGGAACTGTTACAGTTAAAATATCTTAAATGTTTGATATAATTTGCTAATTCACTAAAACTTTCTAAAATCCTTTCATTTCCAGGGCTGCGTGCAGAAGTATGTTGTGAAGAACTACTTCTACTACTACCTGTTCAAGTTTTCAGCTGCTTTGGGCGAAGAGATTTTTTATATCACTTTCCTTCCGTTTACCTACTGGAACATAGATCACTCTGTGTCTAGAAGGATGATAATTATTTGGTCTGTAAGTATTTCTATGACTTATTTAAACTTGGAGTTGTTAATTCTGTAACTGTAGCAAATGAATATCTAAGAATAAGAATAACCCTTCAAACAAACAAACCCCCTTCAAACAACAAAAAGCCAGCACCATTTACACGTGTAAGTGGGGTGTTCAGGAAGCGGAGGCATTAGCTGACGCAGGGTGTCTGTTCATCTCTGTTACATCTTGGACTGACTTATTTTTTTCAGCCCAATTAAGCTGCTTTTGATAGGGTTTGCACAGAACGGTTGGGAAAACACTTCCTGACGCGTCATGGTAGTCCAAGGATCATTTTTGGTCACTTTAGGAAATCTTTCTCTTACCCCAATTTCTTCTGCGTAACCTGTTCATATATTTCTGGCTCAGCTGAAATCAGTATAAGTCTAATAGGAAGGGGATGGGCAGGCAGCAGTGGAATAAACAGAGTGCTTCTGCAGTCACCGGAGGGGAAAAAAATAATCAGATTCTCTGCTGAAGGTTAAGACTTAAAAGCATTGATTTTTTGTTAATACCACACATTCTCAAATGAACAGGCTTCAGCCTTCACAAAATAACGTCTTTCATTCTGGCACTGAAAACCGGTAGATAACCAGGCACTTCAGTCTGGGTTGTTTTGTCACTGCCGTTGCTCATCTCGGTATCGATCAGGTCTTTGCTGCTCAAATAAGACCGTTTTAGAACAAAGAAGGGGAGGTAGGAAGCACCTATGGCAGATGACTGACCCTTTAGCTGTCAATCTACATCGATTCAAGAAATTGAAGCTTGGTAAAAACTTGGATGTGAGATCTACCTTTGTTTCTTTACAGTGAAGCTTGTCCTTGACTTAGTCAATTCTGGTTAATAATATTCTGTCTTCTGTCCAAATAATATGATGAGAAATAATAAAAACGATTTTAGTTTGGTCATACACTTCAAATGCACCCGGTCTTGGACAGAAGGCACCGGTTGTTCTGTGCCGGTAACCCTAGTCAATACATTTCATAAAGAGAACATGAAAAATAACTTGCAGATGAAATTTGGAAGTAGGTGGACGCTGTATAATTAGAGCTGGGTTTTGGCCAGGAGTACACCTACTGCTGCTGGAAACGCGCCACAGAAGATGATATTGGTAGTCACTGCCTTCTGGGTTTGCGTATTGCTCAAAAAATGACTCTTTAGAGCTCCTGGCGGGCCTTTCTGCAGGCTTGCCTTGCCTTTCCCTCGCACGGAGTCCGTCTGAATACTGGCCGGATCGAGGTCGGTTTAATTAGAGCATTCGAGCGTGTGATGTTATGATTATTAATATTATTTTTCCAGTTACTGAGGGAGCTGTGGAGTTGCATTTTGTACGGAAAAGGAGAAGCTGTTTTAAATACGCAGACTTGTGACAATCCGTAGTTTTAAAGCCCCTTAATTATCTGTAATTGTGAAACGGCCAAAAGCGCCTGTGCGGGCTGTGCGCGAACGCCGGGGCGAGCTCGGCTGGGTGCGCCATTTGCCGGCGAGCAG
>NW_010536629.1:0-1307 GCF_000687285.1 Phaethon lepturus | reverse complement strand
AAATAACTCTATCCCAGCCAAAACCAGAACATCCAGATATCAGGGAGAATTTTCCCCTTCAGGTTGGAAACAGTAAAATCTCCAGCCGAATGGGAAAATCAGGGATGTTCCACTTTCAGCTCTACCTGCCTATCCTGCTGCTCTTTTTTCTGCTTTTACTATGGTTTCTGCTCCAGCTGTTGCTACTGCTTCTGGTTTTTAAACACCTCTCTGATAAAAATTATAGGGCCAGGACTTGAACCTAGCCTGCTTTCTGTGGGAACAGTCCATGTGTCATTTGCAGCTGCTGATTTGGTTTTGGGGCAACAACAATTGCTCAGACTGTGGGACGATCTGGAGAAGGTGATGCAAACTATATGCAGCATTTTCCACATTTATAACCCTACGTGGGCTGACAATGCAGCAAATGTTTGAGACTTTCTTTACTCCTCATAAAAAAATTAAAATCTGGGAAACAAATAACAGATGGCCTCAGAAAGCACAGGGCAGAACCCCATGGCCAGTCAATGACCCAGGTCAGTCCCCCAAATTTACCAGCTGATAGAGGTATGCTGCAAAGAGTGAGAGGGGGATTGTTAGAATCACAGAATCACAGAATCACTAGGTTGGAAAGGACCTTCAAGATCATCAAGTCCAACCATTAATCCAGCGCCACCATGTCCCCTAAACCATGTCCTGAAGCGCCACGTCCACACGTTTTTTGAACACTTCCAGAGATGGCGACTCCACCACCTCCCTGGGCAGCAGGGAATCCTTAGAACTTAGAATTTCCTTAGAAAGGAAGACTGTAAATTGGCCTAAGGTCCAAGGATGCCAGCAAGGAAATGCTGAACATACTTCTGAATTTTATGCCTGATTGGTTAAACAAGTAAGAAAGTTTGGAGGGTTCAACCCTGAAAATGAGGAAAAATTGGACTCTAATGGTATCTTTCTTTGTAGATCAGTCAGCCCCAGATATTAAAAATTATTTTTCTAAACATATGCCTGTATGTCAGAGCAAAGGATTGAATGAAGTAGTCGGCATTGCTATGTTCATGTTTAATGGAAGGAATGAAAAACAGCTGAAGAAAAAGAAAACAAAAAAAAGAAAACAGGAAGAGAAAGCTAGTCTATTGGCAGCAACATCGAAGAGCAACTGAAGATGAAGGGGATGGGGATGTGGAGGCCTTCAAGGCAGAAGCAGAGGAGGAAAAAAGCTGGCAGGGAAGATGACTGGACCGGCTGGAGAGAGAGCTGTTTCTGGGACTCAGGAAAAAAAAGGAGAGAAGAAGGAAGGGGAAGAAGGGGAAGGCAATTCAAGAAGAGTA
>NW_010536628.1:0-28298 GCF_000687285.1 Phaethon lepturus | reverse complement strand
GATGGAGGGCGGCACGAGGCCGGGCCCGCGCATTTGTGAGGGAGATTGCGCCGTCCTGAAGCGTGACGACGTCTTCAAAGCGGTACCCGTGCTACGGCGGAGGTGAGGGGCCTGTCGGGGCTTTCGATCCCGCTTGTCATTTCCCCCTCGGTCGAGGTTTGCGCCGTCCCCTCCCCCCCGCAATCTCCGTGAGGCGACTTCAGTGGTCGCGCGGCCCCGCCTGAGGGAAGTGGCGTCCCGGTGCGGCTAATGTGACCCACGGCTTTCTTGCTGTATCAGTCAGAAGTAACGGCCTCGCTAGACTGATGTGACAGACAACATGAAAGATTTTAATGCTGCCTCAGTTCTTATGTCTAAAAAAACCCCAGGAGATCTCCTGGATGCGTTTCTTGTAAGAATTGGAAAGATATTGAAGATGGTTTTGTTTTGTCATTATCAGACTGATGCTGACTGAAGAGGAGAAAAAGTGCAGCAGCCTAAAAAGCATATCTTCATCATACTTATCTTTCTGTGGCATGTAATTCCTGCGAGATGCAGCATTGCCTTGCTAATAAGAGGGTTTGGCTTCAGTCTTCTCATCAGTGTTAGACTGTTGGAAGATGGTAGCTGTCAGTTCTGGATAGTTACTGCTTTGGAGATGATTCTATGAAAGGTCTCCTATTTCTTTTTCATAGGCCAACTGGCATAGCAAGAAGCACCTGCACCCCAGCAGGAAATACTATAATCAGTGGACGCAATCTGGGCTCTTCCCCTTGCCATAGACAATTTTATAGACCAATGTGTAGAAGTCATTATTGGATAATGTGGTCAGACATCTGATTCAGTAGCATGGAGATTTAAAGGTACTATGCTTGAATGAGACTGGTTTAAAAATGGCATAGCTCAGACCTAGGAATTTGGGAGTACTGGTTATCAACAGGCTTAATGTTCACCGGTAGACTCTGGCACCAAAATCAGGTAGTTACTCTGTCAGCCTGCACAGCACGGCCAAGAGCTGTTCATTAGGTCCCTTTTCAGTTTTTGTTTAGAACCCCAATCATAAAAGAAGGAATGCTTGTCCAGGTTTTCTTCAAGGATGTAGATAAAAATGGCATACATGAAGCTATAGTTGACTTTCAGCTATTGTGTGTTTCAGATGTAGTAAAGATAATGCTTTTAATATCATTAACTTTTTTATTATTTCAGAAAAATTATTTTTGAGAAGCAGTGGTTCTATCTGGATAATGCTATCGGACATATTTATGGAACTACCTTTGAAGTAACCAGTGGTGGAAATCTCCAGCCAAAGCAAGAGGTGGAAGAGACTACTACAGGTATTACAGAGGATTGTCTGGTGTTTGAAAAAACGAGTTCCAATTAATTTGTTTCTTTGATAATACCAGAGATGATGGAAAAGCTTTCTATTAATCATTTGTTAATTTAACGTTACTTATATTCTTTCTGTCATAAAAGTGCATGGTTTTGTCTTTATCTGCTGTTTCACTAGTCCTGTAACAAATAAGCTTTTTAATATGGGAGAAAATTTGAACCTTAATTTGGGTGAATATATATACTAAGGTGTATTTTACATATTACATGTCATTGATTGCTTAGGCAATACTTTGCAAGGCCATGAAGCATGGGGGTTTAATCCTGAGAAGTCTGCTTTCTGTGAAACTAAAATCATATGTTTCTCCAACTTAAAACTATTTAGAGCTAGACTTTACAAATCTATATCCTTTTCCTTTAGAAACAAAAGAAGCAGGTACAGATAATCGTAACATAGTTGACGATGGAAAGTCTCAAAAACTGACTCATGATGACATAAAGGCTTTGAAGGACAAGGGTATTAAAGGACAGGTAAAAATAAGGTTTTGTTGTCATTTCTGTGCTACCTTGATGGCTATACTTTAGTTTATGAAATAGGCTATTCTTTTTGTCGGTGCATAGACTTCAGTGCTTTTTCTTTGTTCTTCTGCCCAAGTCATGTTTTTCCTAAAGATCTGTTTTTACAAAAATGCAAAGGTTATTTTCAGAGAAAACTTCATGTAAGGTTGGCAACTTTGTCAATAGAGAGTAAAGTATGAATTTTTACAGCATCAGAAGTCGTAACAGACAATACTAAAACCATTAAGGAAATACAACTTGCGTAATCACCTTTTAGATTTCTTTGTTTACAAGATTCAAAATATTTCTATATTACAGATGTATTAAAACTGAGCAATAATTAAACTGTCATAGGTGTAGGAAGGATTATGAATAAACACAAAACTATCAACAAATAACACTATGTAACAAAGGTACTATCAGTGTGCCTTCAGAGGTAGTACCTACCAAATACATGGCATGCCTATGTTTTATCTGCACCTCAAAAGCTAAGAATATTCTCAAGACATCAGTTCTGTTCTGTTAGAAAAGGGATTGGATTTTACCCCACACTTTGTCAAAACAAAGTGAGGCCATCTTACATGTTAATCAACCATTGCAGCCAGTTCTGTTCTGCACATGTTACCAGTCAAAATTCTCTCTCATCTTTGGTTTACCCTTTCTAATAAAAATAAGAAATTGCTCATGCTTACATCAAGTTCATCTCCTCTTTGCATCTTGCTATTTGCTGCTGCTCTTCAGAGCAGATGTTCTGCTTCTGCCTGCTTAATAATGGATGAGTCCAAGGAGTTTAGAATGGTTTTTCTTCGGTTTCCATGGCTGTGCTGCTCGTGGTGTTACCTCTCTGAGAGGAATGTACTAATCAGTCTGATAGCTTTGACATTTTCTATTCGTTCTCTGTGGCAGATCACTCTGGCTTCTCTGTACATCCTCAGTGTGTCTGTGCCATACATCTACCATACTGTTATTTTTAGGTTATTAAAATATCCTACTTTGTTAGCTCTGGCTTTTGAACTGTAGCTGAATATTCATTTTAGACTGTGTTATATTAGCAGCAGTACTCTTCTATAAACGTCTGGTCAAATTTGAAGTCATGTTTGTGAATGGCATGTCTTTCTGATGCAGGCACAGTTTAGAGGTGATTGTTCTTTGAAGTAAAGCAACTTCAGTGTTAATGGGGTTTCATTTCCCATCACTTCCCAAATCTTTCCCAGGTCCTGAAGGATAGGTGTTGGGATGAAGACATGAAGTGGCATGTAGTCCCAGGGCATTGCAGAGTGCTGCAGCTTCCCTTTGGCTTTTGCTTACCCTAGAGAAATACTGCCCAGTTTCATGACTGTAAATTTTACTGGAACAAAAAAACCCAACAAAACAACCCAGGCACTGCATGTAACTTTTTCCAAGAATAAGGCAAAAAAAGATACACTGTTTCATGCCATTAATAATACATTTTAAGTGTTGGAAGGACTTTAAGAAATAATGGCCTGAAAGGCAGCAATAGGAAGTGAGAAGTACTCACACCACTATATTTTGGAGCAGGTTCTTAAAGTGCAATGGGAGTTGCAGTGTCCACATTGAAAATACCCTCACCACCACCCTCTCCAAACTCCTGGGCAGGTTATACTATTGCTCTTCCTAGATGTTTAATGGAAACTCACCATTTTAGCAGTTAAACTACTTTGATCACCACAACCAAAATAGCACTCTGCAGCATTTGTTCTTGTATTGCAGGCATGGAGACAAACCCTGAGCAATGAAGGCTTTTTTCTGTTGGAGGTCTTAATGATCCCTCCAGCTGGAACCTGAAAGTATGAGGAAGAAGAGTTGGATTGGCAGAGAGAGGAGATTAGAACAAGATCAGGAAATGAGACCTAGAATTCTGGGAAAACCTGGGAGCTAGAGAAGGAAGAAGTCAGAGACAATATTGAAGGAAATAGTAAATGCTAAGGAGTTGCAAGGAGCTGGTACAGGACTCTAGCACAGTTTGGGAGGCAGAAGAAATTAAGTGGGGTAAGGGACATGTCTCTTAGCCAGAGTATAGGGGAAAAACTAGCCCAAGATGAAAAAAAAAAAAGATGCCCTCATAGATAGAGAGGCTGAAGTCAGGCAAAAGACCCAAAGAGGGAGCTGGATTAAAGTGAATATTACATATCACATCAGGTTCCTTGTTTTGTTTAGCTTTTGTAAAATATTTTTGCCCGTATAGCTTCACACAGGACTTAGGGTACTGTCATGCAATCAAGTTACTGTGGGGAATGTTAGGCTGACAGAATCTATGTCAGTTGTTCCGTAATAATTGGCAATAAACATAACTGCTTCATTCTAAATAAATTAAATCAAGATAAAAATAGCTAATCACTTAGAGAAAGCAGGGTAGTCTCCTTCACATATGTAGGTACTGAGGCTTCACAGTCAAGGCTGGCGTAATGACTTGTTGATGCTGAAAGGAACAATCCTGCTTTTTCTTAATTTCTGGCATACGAGCCTGCCCTCTCTTGAGTTAATTGTCACACCTACCAGACTCCTTCCCCACAAAATACTTTGTTTCCAGGATAAGCGTTTTCAGTTTTTATCTTTTTCTCTGGCATTATGTAGTTAAATAACACTTAGAGACAGAAGGAGATGATTAAATTCCTGCACATAGACAGGGTAGTGTCTTGCTTTTCCTGTTGATTAGTAGAAATTTACTTTGCCATTAATGTCAGTAGATGTTAATGGTATACATACCTCTACTGGAAGAAAGTATTTTCAGTGTTTGTTTAAAAAATACTATATATGAAATAAATAAGAAATAAATACCAGGTATAATAAAAATAAATTGTCTTTTCCAAGGAAATAGTTCAGCAATTAATAGAGAACAGTACAACATTCAGAGACAAAACAGAATTTGCTCAAGATAAATACATAAAGAAGAAGAAAAAAAAGTAAGTTAATTTTAAAATCTGGAAAATACCTAGTAGTTCTCTAATTTGTTGATCTTAAAATAAGACTATCACTATGTGTTTCTTGTAGATATGAGGCAGTTATTACAATTGTGAAACCATCCACTCGCATTCTTTCAACAATGTACTATGCAAGGGAACCTGGAAAAATTAAGTAAGTATTCATTTTGTTTCTTTCTTCCAAGTTATAACAGAAAGATATTTTAATATTTTTCAAAATACTTGTATTATACCAGAGTGTATAATACTCACATTTCTTCTTTTTTTCTGTTAATGGAAAGATTGCTAAGTAATGAAGAATAATGTGACATAGAAAATGAATCAATATGCTATTGCAGCAAAGAGGAAAACTCTTCTGCACACAGCATCAGCTTTAGCCATTTCTCTGCCACCACCATCTTGCTAATTACCTACATAGACGGAGGCTTTTTGCATTTTCAGAGGTATCTCTTACCTGGTTTTGGTCAGTGGCATATTGTCTCTGTTTTATGGCTCAGTAATCAAAATGACAACCAGAAGCAGGAATTTTTGTCTTTAGTGTGTTAGGGATTCAAAATCTTCACTCCGAAGTCTCCAGAATTTAAACATGTGTGGTTAACATTGGGTTGCAGGAATGACAGAGACCTAGTCGTGTTTGATGTTCACTTACCTAAATTAAATTATACGTTGTTACAGACATTGTTTAAGATGGACTGATTTATCGTTTTTAAAGTAGTGATAGTAGATCCAAGATGCTGAGACTTAAAAACCTCAAATTTATGTTAATTAAGGCTTCTCAAATGTTTTTTCTTCTCCTTTTCCCATCTCCTTCACTTGGCTTTATTTGTCTATTAAGATTAGTTGTCATGTCCTTGGCCATCACTGAGTCTCTTCAGTGCATGCGTTGCAGTCAGTAGAGTTAGGTTTTGATCCTGGACTGCAGATGGTGTGTGCTACTGCGAAACAGATGAAAATCACTGAGGATACATTACTGGATTAGGAAATGCATTCAAATACCATTTGTTCTATACAAAACTGACATGTTAGAGACAACAACAAAAAAATGAAAAGTTTAAAAAAAATATTTGTCTGACTTGCACAGCATGAGATGTGCACTTCATTATGTGCACCCTACTTCATATCCTGCTTTTGCTATTTTCTTTGTCAACCTAAACACCCATTCCCTGCTAATTTCTTGTTGGCTCTGGTTCTAATGCTTCTTCATTACCAGATGGTTGATTATTAGTTTCTGCATGGTGACTCTGAAGGCCACTGATGCTGTTCCTGAAAATCTACCTGTAATCCAACTCTTTTTGACGGGCTCCTGAGCTAATACACAGTATTTCTAACTGTAAGAAAACTAATTTGGTATTTCTTAAAATCCTCTGTCTTCTAGCCACTTGCGATATGACACCCTCGCTCAGATGTTGACTTTGGGAAATGTCCATGCTGGCAACAAGATGATCGTAATGGAAACGTGTGCAGGCCTTGTGCTGGGTGCAGTGATGGAACGCATGGGAGGTAAGTAACACGGTAGCTTTAGTAATGTACAGACTGAGGGCTTACTTGAAATGTAAGGAATACCCATCTCTGTGATACTTTTCAATGTACTTTTTCAGTTTTTAAAAATCTACTTTTACTGTCTCCAGTACTCAAAGAGATATTTGTATTTCTGTTGGAGAAAGTTGGATCTTGTGTACTTTGGTTGGCTTTATTTTTCAATATTTTAAAAAGTATGAAACTTAAAGTTGTTATCACTGTGTGTCGATCTATTTTAGCTTCTGTCTGAGCATAATAACATTGTGTTCAGAAGAGGCTGTAAGGAGCTTGTATGCAGATTCTTCCCAGGCACTTGGCAAGTCCAGGAAAGTGAATGTGAGAAAAAGGGAATAAACATTGGAATTCAGACAGCCCGTAGCACTGAAAATACAGCAAAATTTGTATTTTAAAAGTAGCATGTGACATTTTCTTGAGCATATTCTAGGAGAAGTTTGACTTATTTTTTATTTCTCAAGCTCAGTGAATTAATTTCATTGTAAGTCATTCAAAGACACTAGACAGTGACAATTATATTGCAGAATCCTGGAGAGGTAGGAAGTGTGCTGTCTGTTGGCTGAGAAGCACACCGGCGGTTGTACTGTGAGCTGGTTTTGGTTCAGCAACTTTTGGCCATAGGCATACTTTCTGAAGTAAATTAAATAAGATACAATTTCAATATAACTATTGAAAAAGTTCCTTTTAGTATGTTTAAACATCTGACATCTCTTCATTTAGAGTCTGGATGTTGAAGAAATTCTTTGGCTATTAATGCTTTTTAAATTAGCTTTTTTTTTTTTTTATCAGAACCACTCCATAGCTGTAAGTAATAAATACTGTAGAAATGTTCTCTTTTTAATTCTTAATTAAATCAGCTTTTCTAACAATTGGTCACTGCTTATATGTTTTGTGCTAATCATAAACACGTGTTTAATACATGCATAATCTTTGAGTTACCTTGCCCTGTTGAGTTGCAGTAACTGTTGTACTTCCAATAAAGATTTTCCACCTTGAGGAATACTTCAGCAGCCTGTTAAATTTGATGAAGGCTAGATTAAAAGCAGGCAATTTACTCACCTGTGCTTAAATTTATGCTTCATTGGTCCCAGAAATTCCGGCTTTCCAATGTGTTTTTGATTCTTTTGCTCTCATAGGCTATGGATCCATTATTCAGATGTATCCAGGAGGGGGACCTGTTAGAGCTGCTACCAGCTGCTTTGGATTTCCAAAACTTTTTTTTGAGAATCTTCATGAATTCCCTCTCAGCAAAGTGGATAGTCTCCTCTCTGGGACATTTTCTACAGAGACTCTGCCTTCAGAACCTGAAGGTAACACGCTAGTGGAAGAAGAAAGCAATGGATTGACTGATGAGAAGCAGACTTCTCTGCAGGAAACAGAAGAGGAATCTGCTACTGAAACAGCTATGGAGATCAGTGAAACAGAAGAGCAAGAAACAATGGATGTTAATGCTGAAGATGTAGAATTTAAAGAGACCAAAGAAAAAGATAATAAAGAAAACGTAAGAATATTTATTATGGCTGTTCAAGTTTTACAATGTCTATGTACTTACAATTCTGCCCTCTGAATCAGACTTGCTGAAATACAGCTTATTCAAGTGGTAAAATGGAACCCTGGAAGTTGTCTTTTGTTTTACATTAAGCCATCTAAGATGCCAAAAATGAAGATTCAGTCCATGCAGTAGTGATCCAAGACAATTACCATTTAAAATGCAAATTATTTGTTTCATTGTTCAAAGGTTCGGGAAAAGCAAAGAAAACAATGGGAGAGAAGGAAAAAGCTAATGGAAGCTGCTGCTTTGTTAAGAGAGAAGAATGCTGATGGGTGAGTTTGTTTGTAGTCAGAAAGGTCTTCTGTTTTCAAACATATCTACAGAACATAATTTGCTTTGAAATGTATAAAAGCTTTGTTTTAAAAATACCCCAATTTTTTTTCTTAATGTTTACAAGCAAGCAGTCAACCCAGGTGTGTCTTGGGTCTCATTTGGTTCTTACCTGGTTGAGACTTTTTCTGTTCTTTAAATAGTTTGAAATGTCATGATCTAAAAGTCATAGTTTCCTGACTAGCTATGAGTAAACATTTAAAAAAAAAAAAAAAAAAAAAAAAAAAAAAGTCCATTCTGCCCAAAGAGAAACAGAATCCAGGTAGAATTTAATACTAAATGATAAAAATCACAGGATTCTAATTGGCAAAATAGAATCTGAGGTTTTAAGTTTATTAAATTGGAACTAAGTTTGTTGTTTTGGGGGTTTGGTTGGTTGGTTTTTAGAAACTCATTTCTTTTTGACACAGGAAAAAACACATAACTTCATTTTACCTGCGTTACCCGGGATCAGTTGTTCCCAAGGAACAATTTAACATGAAGATTTAATATCAGAAGTTTAAAACAAATAGGATAAACATATTCCTACAAATTCAGCTCCACAGCAGTGTAAAAGCATTTGGTTGTGACGTTTTCATTATGTTCTTAGCAAATGCTGATGTGCTTTGAGTTAATCAAGTAACATTGATTTAGTTAATTTAATAGCATTCATATTCCTTTTTTCCTCCTGAGAATATTGGAGTACTGGGAATAAAGCTGTTCTGCATGGATAAATTTTAATACACATTTATTGGTTATGTTTAAATGCTTGTGTATTTTTTTGTTTTATTATTATGAAATGTTTTAACTCATGCTTATTCATATTTTAGTATATCTAATGTATTTAACTGGTAGAATTAGCCTTTTCTATAAAGATGCAGAGACAGGTCAGTCTGTTCTCTGAAGCAATAAAATGTTAAAGGCGGCTTGTAAAAATACTGCACATCTGTTTGACAGCAGCAATACCACCGGCAATGCTGATGGATGACCACTGAGCTGCCGATATCGTGGTAGTGTTTTGTTCCGGTTCTACCGCTGTCTCCTGCAGCCATCATTACAGTTAATGTCTGGGCATGGTCTGGCAAAGTAAAAATTAATATTTGACTTTACTTGATTTTTCCTGTAGTGTAAAATAGTATATCCGGTTGTTGATTAGGTTTGAGTTCAAGGAAGCCTATTTGTCTCTTGTACATTTGTTTTCAATCACTTGCATACTTCTTTTGTCCTTTGTAATGCATGAAAGTGGTAACAAATTATGCACTTGAAGGGATGAGGGGTTTCTTGCTTTAGGAAGTCTTCAGCATGATCGGGAGGAAGAGAATTTTATGGTGGCCTGAAGGCACTGTCCCAGATGGCTCAGTCAGGATCATCTTCCTGTAGTCATCTGCCTTTTATAGCCCCCCATGTGTTTAGATCAAGACGCATGGGGTACGTACACTGCTAAGCCAGGAAAAAATTGGCATGGAATAAAGAAATGCTTCAAACTAATGACTTGACACGTGAGTAGAAGCAGGCAGGGAGGTTTGGATTTTGCTTTGTTTTGCAAGAGAGAAATGGGGAAAGGATAGGTAAAAGCTGTTTAACATTGGAGGTAGGGAGAAAGATTAGGACTTACTGTCAGAGGAAAGAAAAACCCGTCGTTAGGTAAAGATGGGCACCAGCTTTAGGAGAACTACTTCTTGAGGTCCTGAATTTTTACAATGTTTACTACTTAATGCAGAAGATACAATTTTAATAAAATTTGTCTTCTGTGCTGTTATGTAGTAAACCAGTTCTTCTACTTAGACCTATTTGTTCAACTCTGTTTATGGGAGTTGAAGTCTGTCATAGGTCTCTGAGGGAGAGAATGGAAGACATTTGTTAGGGATTTGGTGTTCTTCTAAAGACTACTTTTTTAAGATAGACTATGATACTTTTCTACTATGAAAGTGGAAATTGGTTTATAGATACTCCATGTGTTCAGAATTAGACCACCTTTCCCTCTCTTTACCCTTCTCTGCCCTTCCTCTTCCTCCTCCTCCTCCCCTCTCACCCATTACATTAATTTTGCGGCTGGCCAGACTGCCTACTGACAGCAATATGTGCTGCCATATGAGAAAACAGAATTTGATTTTTCAGAGTCTCTCTCATCTCTCACTTACCTTCCTGTTGGCTGGCAGAGCTCGTGGTAGTGGCAGTGCAGCACTCCAAGCCTTCTGAGGCACAGTCTGGAGGCTTTTTTTCTTTATGGTCTGGTTAGTTAATTACTGAGCACAAATTTTTTTGAGGTTTGGAATTAGAGTTAAATCTGTAGCCTGTAAGGCTATGGCCAGCAGAAAACCGAAATGGAAACAACTGTAAAAGAATTGTCTCACGTCTTTATCTCCATTGTGTTTAGAAAATTGAATATCAGTTTTTACCTCCCTTTTGTTAGGAAAGTTTGATGGTATCTCCAGTGCTGTACATTCCCCTGGAGAACAGATGTTAATTAATTGATGGGTCTTTTCATATAATAACTGTTTACTAGAGAAGTAGTTTAATTAGCCTGTTGTTTCTGCACTAGTACAACTTACTAACTCATTGAATCATAACCATTTCTTGCAGTATAGTTTAGCAGTGATTTTTTTGTTTTTGTTATAAAAACTCCAGATACCTGTAGGGAATCTTAAGCATCTGTAAATATGACTTATAATGTGATATTAAAACAAGGATGAAGGATAAAACATGAAGCCTTGAAGTTGGCAAGGACATAATTTCGTTTTAAAAGATTTTTAGTCATGCCCATTAAGGGATTGTTTTCTCCAAATAATAACTTTTTAATATAAAACTGTATTTAATGAAGATTACCTCATCTAAAGAATCACAACTGAGTTTATAATCTAAGCAACAATTAGCAGTCACAAGATTTAAATGATATTTGGACAATGGTCTTAAGGTAGAGAAAGCAGCATGAAAATTCTTGGGTCTTAAGAATGACTGTGGAGCTCAACACAGCTGAAATGAGTGTTTCTGCAAGGCGTTCAATATACTGCACTTTAGGGAACAAGTGTTCTATCCTCTTAATTATGCAAGTAGGAAATTGTGATTTGTTTTTATATTTGGGGAGTTGTTAGAGCCATGAAAACATGCTGATTGGCAACATTTAAGGTATAATTGATCACTGTGCTAAGTAGGAGAAAATGTCACTTGATTAATAGGTTTTAGAAGCAGAAATCTAATGCGTGTGAAATTTCTTTTGCAGCTTAATTGTAGCCAGCAAGTTTCATCCCACTCCTTTATCACTTACTTTATTGGAATTTGTTGCTCCTTCAAGGCCTTTTGTTGTCTACTGCCAGTATAAAGAGGTAAATCAAGTATGTTGCTTCAGCTGTTACCGTTCAAGTTTGAGACTATTCTGCTGTATAACCTACTATTTGGTTTTTTTAAGCCATTATTAGAATGTTACACAAAGCTGAGGGAAAGAGGTGGTGTTATTAACCTAAAGCTGTCTGAAACCTGGCTACGAAACTACCAGGTAAGGACTGAAGTAAGTCGTTTTCAAAACTGCATGAATACTGGAGAGTGAAACACTTTCTGAAAATACAGTTTTTGGACTGACTGAAACTGTTTAAGCTCATGTATTTGTTTTACCCAAGAGCAGTGGGAAAGTATTCTGAAGAGTTTTAACGCTTCACTGCAGCAATTTCAAATGGAAATACTTTTATTTTCTTCTTCTGAAGCATTTCATTTAAATATTTGCTGAAATATTTGTAGCACACTGACAAATTTAATAGTTGTGCTGCTTTAGTGTCTAGTCTAAAGTGAGGAACAATCTAATATCATGTAAGAGAGGTAGCAAAATATCAGAACTGTTTATTCATTTCTAGTTGGTTTGATAGCTGAAAAAAACATTTGTAATGTTAAGAATGGTGGTGACACAAAGTCAGTGTCTTCAAATAATACATTTCCTGGAACTAAAGTAACAAGAAGTTTCTGGTCTGGGAACTGAACAATGAAAACAACAGGGGGGAAAACATCTCCACAGTGGAAAATGTCAGTTCGACTACTTTGTTTGGACAAGATATTTGCAGATGTGGAGTACCCTCTCAGCTATGAAGAAGCAGAATCATGTCTGATGTATAAGCAGCTCATCACCTCTGAAGAGGTTCTTGCATTTTACTGACTTTCTCCTTGCCCATAGGCTTCTGGAGTCTGTAAGGAATTACTATTTAGAGGGTGACTTAATTCAAGGGTGGCCATGATTACTGACCATTGATTAGGCAACCAAATTGGGAATGATTAGGAGGTTGATAGAAGAAGATGTTCACACAAGTTAGGCTTGCCAAGGGTTACTATTTCCAGTTAGGAACAATAACTGCACCGTCTCCTGGACACACGTAAATTGGCTTAGACCTGTGACAGCAGTCAAAGCAAGGAGGAAGCATAACTGAAGAGAAAGTTTTTACAGAAAAGTGTAACGTAGTGGAAAGTGATGGTTCATTGCTGTGTCTTGCCTGAAGAGTAGCTACGTAAAGATTATAGTGACAGAACTGGAAATTACTGTATTACTTAGTGCTGTTTTGTTAGACCAGCTGTGATTTCTTGCAAAGTACACCAGTTCTGAACACATTAATGAGACTTTCACATATCTGAAACCTTGACTTTATAATTTTGCTCGAAATGCCATGAAGAAGCAATCAGTAAGGCAGTAGCCTGTATTCTCGTGTATTTCTGGAACTGGTTTCTGGTATGCAGATACTTTGCCCTTTAAAGATAAATACACTTCCCAAATGGCTGTTTGTTGTGGTGGCTAAAAAAAAAATTACATCTTATACTGTAAGCTTAAATTACACAATCTGATGTGCACGTATAGACTGAGTATTCACAGATGCTTGTTTTTTTGTTTGCTTTGGGTTTGTTTTTTTAAAGGTCTTACCAGATCGAAGCCATCCAAAACTGACAATGAGCGGAGGTGGAGGGTACCTTCTATCTGGTATAACTGTTGTCTTGGATAAGGGCAAATCTGATTCCAGTAATTTAGAAGTACTGAAGATGGAAGAGCCATCATCTAAAAGATGCAAAGTTCAAGACCTCCATTGTTAACATTTGAAGAATTGATTTGTTTTTTAGATCGCAGGAGTCCTACCATTAGTAAAATAACAAGTATGCTTTCTGTGCTTTCGACAGCACAGAAATTGTACCTGTCATGTGCCTGTCAGCAGAACTGTGTGGTAGGGAGGATTGTCTCGCTCTTTACCAGTTTACATGATCAGAATGAGAAGAAAAACCCTTGGAAGCAAACATCCCACTGAAAACACACTAACTTCAAAAAGAAGAGGAGATCAAGAGAACATAAAGCATCAGTGAAGGCATTCTGTTTGTTTGTTGCTGAAAGTGGATATGATGAAGCAGTTTTTTAAAAGGTCGAGTCCAAATCAATGCGTCTAACTTAGCTTCCCATTTTCCCAGAAGAGCAAAAAAAGAGTTAAAACATTCTACGTAGTGATCTCCTCCCCCTTTGGACACAGACCCCGGCTGTGTTCAGTAATTTGAAGAAGTAGAATGAACAACAAAAACGGTACACTTTTCTTCCCAAAGGAACAATAAGAAGAGAATACTAATACCAGGACTTTACAGCATGACCCCATGTTTTCCTGAAATAGATACAGAAGAGAAAGTGCATGCTTGTAAATTAAAATACCAAATATTTAAACAGAATGTCTTTATTAGTATTGCCTGTCATTTTCCCGAGAGTTGCTATATGTTTTTAAGATGACTATTTTGAAAACCACTCTATGTGTATATATACATATTTATTCTAGTGTTTTATCTTTCATGATGTGAGCTTTTTTATTATTATTTTTAACTTTACATTTGCCATTTCAATTAAACTGCAGGATGTTTTTCCTAATGAAATTTCTTTCCTTTTTCTTACTTTTCCTGCTTATTTGGAAATAAAAAGGTCTAACAGAGGCTTGAGGAGGAGAATACCCTTGCTGGCTGCACCCCACTGAACCCCCAGCGGGGAGCTTTAGGCCCATACGGGAGCTCGCGGAGCCAGCAAGACTTGGCTTCCATCCTTGAACTTACTCTTCAGGGGGAATCTGGAGCTTTGGGGTTAGGTAATCAGACTTCATAAAGCTGTAAAATTCTGTATATTGGCAAGAGTAATGTTTTTTGAGGACACCATGAGCCCAAACCAAAACAAGGGTTATATTCTAAAGATTTCTCTTAGGTGGCCAGGTACAGTATATCTTCAAGTTTTTGTCTACCTCTGTTCTGGTTTTTGTAAACTGGCCATCTTTTTCTTTCTATTTTTATGGAAAGCCTTTCTTCTCTTACTTAGGTGAAAAACCCATAAACGGAGAGATTGTAGGTTTCACCATCTCCTCTCTATTCCACCAACTGTGTGGATCTGAGAAGTGTGCTTTGCCCCTCTTACCTTTTTGTCCAGTGTAAGTGTTGCAAATCACATGGAGGGAATAGAAATGTGATGGGTGGTTTTTACTAAGTTTTTTTTAAATTCTGGATTTCTCAACTTCCAAGAATTAGTGGGAAAGCAGAGGGGGAGGGAAGGTAAGTTTTCCTTTACTGTATGTCTGCATGTGCATACCGAAGGTAAACTGGGACTTTGAAAGCAGCCAACACCCAGTATGGGATGAAATTCTGAGACACCCCAGATTAGAGCAACGTATAGGAGCCTGGAAGCTAGCGAAAGGCAAGAAAATTATGAAATCAGTGTAAGACAGGAAGATTAATACCAAAAAATTATCTTTCACCTCAGTTTTCTTACCTGTAAAGCAAGCATAGGTATATCTCTGCCGTTTCCATTGAGCTGGTAGGTACTTGGCTGTCATATTCAGAGCATTACAAAGGTGTAAAAACTTACACAGTAAAAGTTAGGTTATGCAACCAACATACTTTTTAAATCCTACTTCTTGTCATACATAATGTGCTAAAAATAATAACCTGAGGAAAAAAGGTCTGTTTTATTTGTATAATGAAAAGATCAGTTTTGAGAAATAAACAATATTGGAACACCTGAAAAATTACATTAGATCAAAGCCAAACTGTCTTCATTTCACCAGGATTAACACTGATGTGCGCTTAGTACTGAATCCTGTCCCCCAATTTTTAAATGCGCAACAAGCTTGCACCAGTGAAAGACAGTAAGAAACCAAGAAGTAATTAATGTAAAATATTTGAAATTATTGATGTTTCAAATTGATGGAACACATTCTATGGGTAATAGTGGAAGAGCACATCTCAATGTAACATTGTTCCTATTTTAATTGAAACACGTGGATAAATGAAATGCTGAATTAGAGACTATATTTTTTAAAGTAACAAATTGGGGAAAATCCAGCAGAAACGAGAACAAAGAGATCCTGCAAGATCTTAACAGATGTTGAAAATAAATGATGTAATGAAAAACGTCTCTAAGGAAAAAGACAAAAGAGGGCTGACACCTGCATACCTGTGTTTAGTCTCCATAAAGTGTAGCTCAGGAACCTGATGATTGCTAGGGCCTCAACGTCCAAGAACTTTTCTGTCTGGAGGTATAAACGCATTGGTATAACGTAATTTAGGTCAGTGATGTGTAAATAAGCAATGGGGAAAGGCAGTGGGTATTAAGACAGAGATGGGTTCCTCAAAGCAAAGCAGGATTAACATTTAGACCACTGAGTTCTGCAGCAGAGCTCTGCCCTTTGAAGAGGCCAAGAACGAGGTCGGGATGGGTGGGCTGAAAAGCCAGCTTCCTCCCTTGGGTTCGCTTGCTGCCAGAAGGGCTGTCGCTGGGGAGGTGACAATGCAGGCAGGGCCAGGGCCTGGCCCAGTGAAGGTATCGCACTGAGAGAGACACGGGAGCTGGTTTTATTCCCGCCTTTTTGTCACAGACACACAACTGCCTTTACTGTGCAAATTCGCTGAAAGTAGGAGCAGATAAGAAGTAAGTAGCTACCAAGCTTTCCACTCCTGTGTTTTGCTAAGACTACACATCAAACTTACCATTAACTAGAGGTGCATGAGCCAGAAGCAAAACAACGCTTTCTCAGAAGCCAAAACCAACATTTCTGCTTCATTTGATTTCCTGGAACAAGGTTATGCATCTTCATACACCAATACTTGTTTTAAATTGTACCACCTAGCTTCAATGCCAAAAGCATGCAATTTGCCTTTAAATAATGCAAATTAATGTAAATTGGAGAGCTGTTTAAAAAAAGAGATCTTGTGTTACCCATCAAAAAAAACCTTGAACAGGCGATGAAAATGTGTAGATAAAAATGGAACAGGCAGGAGGAATCAAAAAAACTGCTCAGCTCTTGGCGCTTGTGGCGTTGCCCCACAGAGCAACGCAAGCAGAGCAAAGGCAACAGATAAAAGCGCTGCTACAGCGCTCTTGGAAGCCACTGAACGATACTTGCATTGACACTCTGTCAAGGGACATGTTTTTAAGCAAAACACTGCTGATTCATGAATGCAAAAGCTTAGCTTTAAAAAAAAAATCATTACTGAAGTTGCACACTTGAACAGTTCAGAAAGTTTTCTATGCTACAGCTAGAGCTATTTGCTTCCAGGTATTCACATACTCACAGACGTGCTTTCTGTCATACCAGCTGGGGAAAAAAAGTACCACGCTGCAATACCTACTGTATAGTACTATAAATTTTAAAAGGGAAAGTCTCAGAATTTACAGCAAACAAAGTATTTGTGCAGCCTGGGACCCTTCCTCACTTTCCTTACTGTTGCTGGAGAAGTTTGGTGAAACCGTGGTCCTACTACAGTCAAAATTCTGTCAACTTCTTTGAGCCAGGATTCAATCTTCACGTACCTTAACCAAACAAGATGAAACATTTGAGTGGTCCTACCAAAATCCCTAGGCATAGACATGCTCAGACAGTTCAGTTGTCAGTATCTCACCGAGTGTTTTCACTTCATATTGCCTTACAGTTAATTAGAGAGTATGTTTGTGTTTTAATGAGCAGGTGGATTAAAGGGGTTAAGCTGAGATGATGTATACTGCACGTTTACTGATAGTGTGACTCAGCTGAATTCCTGGTACAGCACCTCTCTCCTGTGTGGGGTGTTACACAAGCAACCGAAGACACTGTCACAGCAGAAAGTCTGTAAAAAACCACATTTGGGTAAGTTAAATTAAATTGAACCCCAGATACTTGGAGTAATTGAGATCAGTGATGGGATCGTTTCTTTTCATGCTTGGTAGTTCTCATAAGATTACCAAATGGCTCCTTCCACACACCCCTCGCTCATTCTCCATAAGACATCCTACTGCCTATCACACAGAGCCCATCCCGCCCCCGACTCGCTGGCTGCCGAGAAACTCGCATCATGCCAGATCAGCCCTGCTCCAGCGCAGCGCGCAGGCTCTGCGGCACTCTCTCCACGACCTCCTTGCCTGCCGTAGGCAAAAAGAACTTGGTGGCAAAGCATATTCAGTAGGTGATTACGTTAACGGGACCATGTAGACTGAACGAGTGGCAAAACCAATCTACTATATAATGCACCAATTCTGAAGCACCATGTGCTTTCCAAATTATCAAGCACCTGTTTGGTGTTGCAACCTCTTTGTTTTTTAATGACTAGTTTCCAGAACTAAACAATTCACAGCACATTTCCAAGTTACTGGAGCAAATTAACTGGCATTCCTTCTAACCTCTCGTGCTCTTCCCAACCGAGAAATAAAAGGCACAGATAGACTCCTTGTAACTTGTAAAAAATAGCAGTGAACCACAAGTGAACATATTGTATACAACCTATCCATCTGGTAGAGCTTACTTTGAAATAACCCAATCAGTCAAATAAGCAAGGAGAAAGTTTGGTCCAAGATCAATGGTTTTATTATTTCAAACTCAGACAAATATATTTCTATAGAAGACCACTAACACAATTCTTTTCACAAGCATATTAAAAATATCTGCCTTGCATGAAAGGTTATAATACTAAAATTCATGCTATTCAGATCTCAATAGCATTAATAGCAAATTAAAGACATTTTCAGCTGTATAAATCACTACACTATAGTGGACAGTAGGTAGCATTTCCTGTTTTTAGGGCGAACAACAATCCAGTGGCAGTGAATTTACCACAAAATACAGGTATTGTGAGTACAGCTACACCTAGCTCTGAAACGCCAAAGCAGATCTTCAGCCTCTCCTGTTGTCATTAAACTTCTCAGCTATTTTCTGCAGCTCCAAATCCATAGCAGCCAGGTTTTCCAGTTCTCTTTCCTGTGAAAACATAAAGAGCGTTTTACACATCAAATAACGTCAGCAAATGTTTTGTTCCATGAAAATGAGAGAAAAAGACCATTTCTGAGGCAGACATCTCCTGCTACTTGCTGGTCCCTGGGCAAACTGCTGGGGTGAGGGGTGTTAACTGCAGCACAGCACACACTTTGGAGATTCGTGCAGTTTCCTGCTTTTAACCAAATTAGGGCTGGGGAAAGTATTAAAACACTCATTCTGAGACCTGGCCCTAATTACAGCTTGATCTTTTTAGCCCTGAAACACCATTTTCTAGCAGACACCTCCTGCTATCTCACAGCTGCCATCCCCTGCAGCGTGCAGTCACTCCTGCCCAGGTGAAGGTCCCTTAGGATGCTACAACCTTACGATCACAGTGGTTCAGGCTTGTGACACACAGCAAGCACAGGGTGCAACAAGAGGAACACCTCCACATCAGCAGATATGGGGGAAAAAATTATGCAGCCAATTCTTGTTTATTATGATGACTTTCTAACACCGTTTAACCTCTACATAATTCAGTATTAAACCTCCATGACTCCCAGCCCAGTTTTGTGCAATAGAGACAGTGACGTGCACGAGGAGCATCCAGCTGACGGATGTAGACTCAGTTTTCCTGGACACCGAAGCAGAACAGGAAGTCCAACAAGAAAAGGATTCACATATGTGGGGACTACATGCACAAGTCAGGCTTACAAGTGCAAGCCAGGTTCTGCTCTGCAGTTACACCTGGGAAGTTAATGGACAGCTGAATCTCATTCTAAATCCCCAACTTGCTTCTCAGCTGCACATTTTAAACAGCCCAACAGTCCAAGTGGTTCTTGCTAATTACCCCTCTGCTCCTGCTGCAACAGGCATCTTTATTAGTCTGTAAGACCCTAGAGGAAGAAAATCTCCTTTCTCTTCCTGTCTTGCAGCAGAGGGAAGCTCATGAGGATGCACATTGTCTTTTTTTTTTTTTTTTTTTCTCCTCCAAACTGTGCCCTGGGGTAGTTCCACTGAATTCATTCAAAGAAAGCAGATTTTTAAATCACTGAAGATCTGGCTCTCAGTATGACTTGACTTAATCTTGTTTGTGTTTTTCCACACACAGCTTACCAGCTGCCTTGGGAATGGATTTAGAAATGTGCACATCAAGTCAGCTTCCCCTAGCTTTTCAGAGGAACACCTGTACACATACCTCCTCTTCTGTCAGAGGCCTCTGGCTCAGACTTCCTCTGTCATTCCTGACTACGTGATGCTTTTTCATGTCTTCTCCAGAATTGTACAACTCTGGGAATTCAGCTGATTTCTTCCTGTAATTCAGAAGTTGTGCGAGTTGATCCATTTTGCTGTATTGCCTTTTCATATCGTATCTGTTCATTTTGCCAAGATTCCTCTTCTCGGTGCGTCCATGGTTCAGAGCACTTAGAATTTGCTTTTTCTCCCACCAGTCATAGTCATTATATTCAGGGAAAAGACTCTTCTCGTTCAGGGTGGGCCTGCCTTCCTCTCTGTCCTCCAGAAGCTGCTTTCCTGTGGTGTCCCTTTTCTCAGAGTGCTGGCTTTTCCACCACAGCAGCGGGTAAAAAGGGCTGTAGGATGCCATGGTTCTCTTCTCATTCTCTGCAGGGAGAGGGCTTCTGTATTCTTCCCTCTCTCCGTATCTTCCCTCCTCCATATTCTCTTCATTTTCCATCTGATCACTGCTGTGATGCTTCTTTTCCACTTCTTCCCCCTCCTCACTGTTGCCAGGGTAGCGCTGCTGCTCTACAATGTCCTCAGTGCTGTAGTGTCTTCTGGCCTGCCCTTTGCGCTCCCGAGCGTACGCTTTCTGTGACCCTTCATAATCATTGTCCCACAAGTGGTATCTCCCTCCAACACGATGCTGCTTCTCCTTGCTGCCACCGCTGAGATACCTGTCCAGCTCTTCCTCACTTTCATCTCCAATATATGTCCTTCCCTCGGAATGGTGCCTCCTCGCCTCATGTGATCCCTCATGGCGTCTCCTCTCCTCACGCCATTTCTCATTACTTTCTTCGCTGTGGCGATGTCTCTTGTTTTCTTCTTCACTGCTCTCTTCACTCTGCTGCCACCTTTCTCTGTACTCGTCACTTCCCTTGTCTGCATGCTCCTCCACTTCTTCAGACCCATGCCTCCCATGATAACCACTCTTCTCCTGACGCTGTTGCTCAGACTCCTCCTCATGTTTCTGATGGTGGTTCCTTTTCTCCCAGAGATGGGCCTCCTGTGTGTTTGATTCCTCAGCTAGTTCCTCTTTCTCACCATCATGGCCCTTATTCTCTTCAGAGGAGTCACCCGTTCTATGTTTCCCATGATAACGTTTGGGTTTGTAGGCTTGCTTTTCCTCCTCTGTTTCTTCACTCTCATCAGATTCTTCATGCTCTTGCTGATGGAAGAAATCACTTTCCTTAGACTCGTGGTGGTATTTTTCACTTCTTTCTTCCTCTGCCTTTCCCTCTTCACCTTCATGAATTCTTTTGTAAGGGCTCTGCATTCCCTCCTCTGAATGCCAGTGGCCCATGGGACGCTGATCATTCCCATCAGGGAACTCTTCTGTGCTCGTGCCTCCAGGCTGGGACTTCTTGTTGAGAACAGTATGCTCTACCTCTTCGTCACGACGCTTGCTCTCTTTGCTTTCTTCTTCACTGTGGTAGCTCTTCTCCTCCTCTCTCCTAATTTCCTGATAGTGTTTCTTTTCTTCTGTATGAAGTCTCTCTTCTTCAATAGGTGCCTGGTGTCCATCCTCTTCTTCCTTGCTTTTACCTTCCTCGTGAGCAAGTTTCTCCTCATCACTTCCTTTCATGTACTTTTTAGATTCCTCTTCTGCCTCACTTCTTTGTTCTTTCTCCACACTCCCAGTATGATATTTTTCCATCTCTGCTGGGTCTTTCAAATGCCTCACTTCAAGTTGCTCGTTTTCACTTCTCTCTCTGTCATTTCTACCACCTACAATAACAAAAGCAACATAATGAAGTAATCCAACTCTCCACTGAAGAATTATTTCAGTTCAAATAGATAAGGGGCAAAGTAACACAGGAAGATTTCGACAGAATTTATTTTTTAATTTTGCTTTTAAAATTAGTAGCTTTTCTAACATTTTCTATGTTTGCCTAGAAAAGCATTAACTAACTTTCATTTAATTAGGCATTTGAAAGCTTACACTGAAAGTTCCAGAATATTTTTTCCTCTCTGGCTTTTTTTCTTTGCGATCACATTTTTAGTATTGAGTTGAATTAACTCTCATTCCCATTAAAAATTAATAACGGGATCTGGAGTGTGTTCAGTTGTTCGAATGTCAGGCTTTATCCATCACATATGCTTATTCACAAAGACAACAACCATCTATTTCAAGCTACTCAAAAATATCCTGGGCTTTTAGCAAATGTTAATGTTTTAAATTGACTGGGGGAATAAAAAAAAAGAAAAAAGAAATCTGTTACTTTGCAATAGTTATGTTTAATCAAGTCATGCTCCTTGCACTATTTCCAAAATGCTAAATGAAAATCTGACTGACCACAATGGTAACAGTGTATTTCTAGAGATATTTCTGCTTCACTTGCACCTGAGTAACATCAGAAATAGATCACAAATCCTCAAAGTTTTCAGACAATAGCTGCACGGATTTAAAAATAGCTCATTATTTCTGAAAAGCTTCTCATTATCTGATATTCTTGGAGGAGATTTGTCTAATGGCAAAAGTATAGTTCTTATCCTCTCTTTCCAGTGTTTTTTTTCATTTTCCAAAACATGGCAAACTATACAGTTTTTTTCTGAAACTAACAATGCCATAAACAAAGCTTGATGCCTGATGGCATTCAGCATCTCCTAGAATTTTGGGGCCGAGTTAGATGCAAATACATGTATTCCCAAAGCCCAAACCCCAACCTATTCTGATGCCTATATTAGGGCCATGCAATTATTCCCTCTATAAATGAGCAGAAGACAGATGGGTTTCATTATTGCTTCTTGCTGGCAGGTAAGTTCAAGAGCCTTTTTATTGTTCCATAATCAAATAAATATAACTGGGCAGAAAAGAAAGATGCGTGTTCTGCAGTTTGGCACAGCGTCAAACTTAACCACACTTCACTACCGACAGTCATCAAGCATGCAGACAGGCTTACACCTCGACATCGAGGCAGCTAAGCACCATGCTGTAGGAATGAGCTCATCTGAAATTAGCACTCCCATACACGTCTCCAGACCTCTGCAGTCAGTACCACAAACTTGAATAGTTTCTGGGCTGAGCAAGGGAGTCCCCTCTCCTGAGCCGGGCATGGATTCAGTTGCCACCAGGTGCAGGAACCTTGTTGATTTAAGCAGTGGTTATGTGAAGCCAGTTCCTACGCTCTGGGATGCATTCAGCACGTGGTCCAAACCCAGGCACGTTTGTTGACCTCTCAGGCTACCTAAAGAGTTTGTCTAGTTCTCTTAGACTCTCCAGGTGGCTTAAGTAGAGAGCCACACGTGTTAGCCAAGAATCCCTGACCATTACCCGGTCAAGCTGTTTGCTCTTTGACCAAGACAGACTAAACAGAAGGAAATCAGAATTTTGACACTGAAATTTGGAGGCACCAGTTTCACATGGGCTGAAATAACAGTTTACCAGCTCCAACACAAGAGAGAATCCATCTACCAAATTCCTTCCACAAGTTCAGCCCATGTTGTACTTACTCTTCTTCAGGATTTCTTTGCATTCGGGATTAATTGCTGGTGCATTTGGCTTAGATAGAGCGTTGGACAGAACTTCCACTATGCACCGTGTTACCTACAAGAAGCATAACAGGAGAAAAAAATTCTCATAGTAAAAATGGAAATCCTACTTCTGAGCCAGTTAGTGAGGAAAGCTAGTTTAGGATTAGAGTTCAGGCTAATATTTATGAATTTCGAGTAATCCCCAGATCTACCACAACTTCCTGTGCATTTGGGCAACAAATGCTTTGCTCCTCACTCCCGTACCAGTAAGAAGAGGACAGTCATTAGTTCTTTTTATCTCCCCTTTTGTTTGCATAGGTAACAAGCTCCTTTTGTACATTTTTAAATATTAAATACCCTATTCAGCACAAAGATGTGGTAAAGATGTGTCAAACAAGATGTGGTAACAGCACCGTACAAAAAAATAACCAACACAACAGACATTCGAAAGATGAAGATCATCCTGTAGGATCTGTCCAAATGCGGATGCTGCAAAGGTGTTACCGGAAGTATTGCGTGGGTTGCCGATAAACCAAAAATGCCTTTATACCCTCTGTAAGTGACATGTGCCACATTTTTTCATGGGTATGTGCTGTAAGCCCTGCCTCTTTTAGCACTTAACATTCAGCTGAATAGTCTTCTGGAAGCAGAGGAAATTGATTTAGCAAAGTCACACGACCTCCTCTAATCCTAAGCACTACCAAAGTAGCTCTTCTGTACAAATTCACACTAAATGATTTTCAAGTGTTGAAGTTGTTGGTTGTGAGTGAAAGCTCAGATCGTCAGGGGTACGCAAGTCTCAGGCTGACAACCTGGGTGACTGGATGGGAGGAGACAATAAAACATTTATATAGCCATTTGTCTTTTTAGTTATTATTTTTAGTTATTACCAGGTGTTTACTAATCTAAATGATCACACTAACAACCAGGGGAAAGGGTCTGATGTCAGGTTAGAGGTGCTGAGTCAAACAGGTTAACAATCTCTTTCCAAAGCAGGAGATGGGAGGACTGCATTAAAAAGTCCACCACATAGCTGGTGACTGTAGATACTTCATCTTTCTTCAAAGTTGCCATCTCACTTTTTATAGTACTATATTTTTCAGATCATTTTTCAGGCAGCTGTACAACGTAGAGTTTCAAAAGCACCACACTGACACAAGAAGCCAGCTTCCATTTTCATCAAATGCATCAAAGTGCATGCAGGTATCTTCTGACAGCTAAAGGGACTCAGAGTTCCACATCACTGATGATCTCTTAAGAGTCTACCCTTAGGAAAAAAAGCATTACCCTGAGAGTTTAAAGACAAAACATGGAGAGCATGTGACTGATATTTTCTCAAATTTGCTTAGACATACAACTACTCACCATTTCTTCAATATGGTCTTTTTCCACTGGAACTGTGCTGACACCTAGAATAAAAACAAATTATTACAGACTCATTAATTCCAGCAACAAGCATCACTGACAGGAGTCCTCAGTCAAATTGGTCTGATGAGACGTGAGTTTTGGGTTGGCAGGTCAGTAAACCAGACACATTTTGCATTACATATTTTCTTATTCAGGATGGAAAAGAAATGTAAAGTTGCAGCCTAGCATGAGAGAAGAGGCATGTTGACATTTCTAGCACAAAAAGAATATACATAAAAAAATAGAAAGCAATGCTTAAATTCCGAGACCAGAACTTTACTGCAAGTCAGGTTTTTATGTAGTTCTACCTGTTTGGTGGTAAAAACAACAGGCAACAAACAAGGTCTGTTTGCACCCCCAAAACCTTTTGGCTTCTGCCAAAAGGGGGGGGGGGGGCCAAAGGGTCTGCCATAACGAGGGGGGGGGGGGGGGTGCCAAAGGTTCTGCCAAAGGGCTCTGTGTGCCCCCACAACCACCTCCCCAGTAGGAGACCATTCTTCAAGGCTTTAAAGCAACTACTGCCCCAATCCTACTGGAGAAATCCTGTCTCGCTTGGGTAGGGGGTGGCTTCTGGAAGGAAGGACAGAGCCAAAAGAGACAGGAAAATTTCCATTCACCGAGTGGTCCGTTATCACCCCAAGAAATAAGCAAAAAAATAAAATTCCAGTGGAAAACAGTACTCTGGAAGGATGCGGCACAACCCATCTACTCTCTCTCTGTTCTGAGGACACATGGGGTAATTAACACCTCCTTGCACCATTTCTACTGTATCTATCTGGTCCAAGGTATTTGCTTTTGGAAAGAAGCTGTTGCAAATGAAACCTCTATGCTGCTTTATTTTGCCATCACTGCTGCATGTGCCTCCAGCTGGTTAATGAGCTTGGCTGCTGTGCATTATTAATAAACCGTGTCAATTCTCATCCACCTTGAGATTTGCAGAAGAGAAGTCAAACATGTCTGCCAGCCACATACGAGTACACAGAGGCAAGGCTTATTGTATCATGGCTTCGCAGACTTACCGCATAGTATATAAACACAGTACACAAACATACAGCTTGGGGTGCAGTTCTGAAGTCCTTACACAAATCAGGATAGTCTTAAATACATCTACCACCCCCTCTGCAATACTGCTTGGTTGGGACAGCGAGACATCTTCTGTAACAGATGAACACCGAGCAGATTATGGAGATGAAGGGGGTCAGCTTACCTTACAGCATCAGGAAAACTAACACTGCCCCAAGGAAGTTTCTTGCAGAGCAGACAAGAGCGTGTAGCCTTGCACTATTGAACGCAACAAAATCTTTCTCCTTTTCTGTGTCTGCAGAGGCAGCAGACATCCTCTTCAGCATTGACTCTGTGTGTAATAACTGCACACAATACAGTAATAACTCTCCTGGTATTTCTGTCCTCTATTTTTGCTCCCCCGAACACATATGTGGGAATGTGCTTCTCCAGCCCCCATCTCTTCTCTGCGTACACAACTGCAACCAGAGAAAGGAACCCACACAAGGATAGCACAGAAGGGATTCCCCTAAAATAGCACTACATCCCTACCCCGTCGATTCCCCAGAACGCCAGCTGGTGTGGGGGGGAGATGGTGCTATACAGAGCCAACCCTCTCCCCCACCTTTTGCGTTTGCTGACGACTGAGCCAGGCTGTAGGTTACTTTATTTACTAACCTATTATGCAAATAACTACCACACTGCACAGTGCTGACGCTGCTGCAGTCTAACCCGCCTGCATCCTCCATCTGAGCACGGAGGATAAGGATGTACATACACGCGGGGGCAGGAGACTGGCAGCAAAGTCCCTTCTACTAAAAAAATCATTATCCACTAAAAGGACATTCTCCCAATCCCACAGGGATTGGAGACGCTGCTCTTACGGCATGAGCTGCTCATGGTCACCACTTAGATGTAAGCAGAGGGGATGACCCGCTTCATTGCCTCTTCTTGATGAGACTCCTCTGGTCCTCCAGCCCATGAGAAATCATGACACACACAAGGGCAAACATCGGATTTTGTCCTTTTAGCGATGCTGCCACAGTACCTCTCCTGTGAGTTACCCCCAGCTGATGTGATAAAGCACAGAACAAATTTCTGAACATCTTTTGCTATTAGAGATGCCAACTTCGGGCTGCCTCTCAAGAGCTCTGCCAGTGGTGTGAGAATATAAAGTCAGGCTGTACTCACTGCCTTTGCCCTGTTGTTCCAAAGCTCCTGTCTCTCCAAGGATATTTACAGATAGATTAATGACCATTAAGCAAGTGCTTGGTTAATGACAAACGCTGACATTCACAGACAAAGAGGAAGCATTAGGCTATCATAACAATGTCAGAAGTAGTAAATGGTTTTGGACATATGTCATATTGACCTGCCCGGAGGAACAAAATAAGTATCCAATCCATCCCAGAGCCTGAAATAATACATTGAGGCAGCTGCTCTGCCAGAGCTGAGATAGGAAGCCCGTGGGGAGCCAGAACGCCCCACTTTACACTAGTGCTGGCAGTGCTAGCCCGTGCCAGCTGGCAAGAGCTCCCTACAGGGCCACTTGCCAGCTGGAGATGGCTGGCCAACACCTCTGCCTTCCTCTCCACATGTGCTCAGGAGAGGTGAAGCCATCACCCTGGCACTGCCAACAGCATCGGGCAGCAGGGCACCCACCCACTGGGCTTGCAAGGACACAGCAGACGGTACAACTGCAGGGTTTCACAGCAGAAACAAAGTCAGAGCACACTCCGAGATGGAAACCCTTCCCCTGCCCATGCAGAAAAGCAGACCACAGACCCACAAAGTAAAGCAAAGCCCTGGGACTGCTTTCCCCTCCTGAAGGAAATCTGCCCAGGCAGTTACGATCCGACTATTTCATTTCTGCAGAAGCGCTGAGAGCTGATGAGATCATGAAAAAGGATAAGAAATGCAGGACAAATTCAGGTGGCTGTTGCTTGCATCTCCAAGATTGGGACAGATCTTTTGGTGAGTCCCTGATGAAATCCCCACACGGCTTTGTTTCATTAATGCCGATGACTCAGTGCAGTGCCATCGCTCATCAAAATGTCAGCAAAAACCTTTCCTAGGAAAGATCACGGAAACTTTGGCATATTGATTTGTAGAAGGAGCACTAGAAAGTTCTTTAAGTCAATGTTTCACTGATTCCCAGCCCCAAACAAACTCCTCAGTTCACTGATTCTGGCTGACATTTGAAAGCAAGACAGACAAAAAGGAGGTAAAAAGATACTTCACCCATTTGATGGCATAAAGAGGAAAAAATATTTGGTAAGAAATCCCCATGGGGTCTGTGGAATAAGTCTGGTGAGCTTCTCTGGGTTGAGGTCTCTCCCCCCACCTTTCACCCTCCCCTTTGATTACAACAAAGGCACTTGAAGGTAGCTGACTTCATTAAAATAGTTTCTCTACAAGCCCCAGAAGCGCTTCCCTGTGGAGACCTCTAATACACCTAAAGCCGAATTACTCAGCCCAGAATGACACCGATTCTTCCAAGAAATGATGTAGTATGCATAAAAAGCTGTAAAGCCAAGTGACCAGCTCATCCTATTGTGTTAATCTTCATTTCACAGTGTGGCTTTAATATTTAGCGCCACATGCCACAAAATTTTTCTGTTTGTTAAAGCTGCAGACCTGCTACTTTACAACCACCTCCCAGTATCCGGAACCAGCTGGCAAAAATCTCGCAGCACCGCTCGGATAAAATTACAGCGAGAAGTCTTTGGCGAAAGACACTGGGGCGGGGGGAAGTACGTTAAAAGCAGC
>NW_010536627.1:11589-17064 GCF_000687285.1 Phaethon lepturus | reverse complement strand
GGCTTCAGAGCCGATTTCGCAGCTTGTTCAGCGTTAGGCTCGTGCAGGCAGATGCCGCTGGGATAGTAACTGCAATTACCCGTTGCTGTATCTGTGCCTGCCTCTTCAATGAAAACGGAATGATACTGGCAAGTAAAAATCTGGGTGGTAAGGAGAATGGAGAGCTCAAGAGCCATGCAGCCTATGTCGTTGTGATCACGCAAGTGCAATCTGCAAACTCACACGCCTCCAGCCCCCCTCCCCCCCAAGTAAAGTGCTTTCCAGCGTCAAACTCCTAGAAGATAAAACTTGTGATTTGACACTAGGATCCTAAAAATACATGCCTAAGTTTAGATTAGCAGATGTGTTTAAACTTGCTTTGTTCTTTGACTTTCAGAGCTCTTGAAGTTTGTAGGATCTTCTGTTGAAATGGGAGGAAGCTGGTCCTCTCTCCTCTTCCTCATAAATGTGCATTTATACAACAGCACTTGTGTTCCCAAACAAATGGGAGAGGGAGATGGAATATACCCTGGCTGCTGTACAAATACGTATAAGCTGGTGTTTTTTTCATGTGAATAAAAGCTCATCTGTATTAAAACACTTTGCAATATAAGTAAATTTTAATTTATTAAGCCAAACTGGTCTGAGCCACTGGTAAACTAACGTATGTATTTCAGTGTTGGCAGTGCATCTTAATAGGATGAAAACTACTTTAAAACTGGCATAACTTGAGCAACAGTGGTTTTCTGATGTAGATCAGATCAGGACTGAGGGTGGATGTAATCCAGTGAAGGAAGTGAATAATAAAAGCTAATATTAATCACAATTTTTTTTAATTAGATGATGTGGTATGTCAGAGAGTTGATGAGTACAAGTCTTAATGGTAACCAAGAATGGAAAGCCAAAGAGGTATGCGGGCTACAATTTTTGGGGAAATATGTGCGCTTATGCAGATAGCGTGATAATGTAAATCTTACCTAAACATAAATTGAGGCTAAGATGCTGAACTTTCACAAGGTTGTCTGTGTAGCATTTATGTTAGTGTGAGATTCTGCTTGAAGTGGTTGATATGAAGCAGATGACAAGTATGATATGAAGTAGAGGTGTTATATGAAGTAGGTTGAGAAGCAGCAGACATTAGCTATTGTGTATAATTCTGATTTTTAAAAGGAGTGCTAGTGGACAGTTAGGTATGTTTTAGGTACTTTGAATTTGGACCCAAGCGGGTAAGAATATTAGTATTAAAACACTATTGTTTTAATCAACATCTTCCTTGGATATACTCCTGTTTTTTAAATAGTGAGAATGATGTCTGAAAAATGCTTTTGATAGCAAAGGGCGTGGTTTGTGGTGAGACAATGTATTTCTTTAAATTATTGGAATGTAGTTTGTGGAGAGGATAGGAGCATAAATCTTTCAGGTGCACAAACTGTTCTTCATGCTTTTTCTGAGCTTGTCTGTGTTTTCCGTCTATAGTGCATGGTCTAAATAGCTTATTTCTCCCGTTAAACTTGCTTGTTGTCCTTTGCATCATCTGATGAATATACCCTGTCTCGCTGTACCTGTGAATCTCTGTACCCTTAGCAGGGATCGATCTTGGGCATTTGGGCTGGAATGGAGTCCTGTGGGTTCACCTTACAAGGCATGCATGGATATCACATCTGTCTTTTTCACCTGTGTTGCCAGAGGTGGCTGTGACAGTGGAATTGCACTGGAGGCTGGCTGTGTTATTGCGGTAGCTTTTCTTCTCAAGACCCGATGAACAAGTGGCATGAAGACTCTGCCAGTTTCCTTGCAGAATGTGACAGTGCTGTCTCCTTGTTATTTTATATATACTGCTGTTGGCTACTGTCTGCACGCTTATCATTGTGTCTGTCATGCAATGACAGAACTCTGAAATAGCCCTGCTCCCTGGCATTCTGTGGCCAGCAAAGCTGATGAAATGTGAAATGTTGGAGTATGTTGGAGTGCCTCCTAAAGGCAGCTATTGTATGGCTTGTTGTTATGAAAATGCTAGAGAAAAAAATCTAATAACCATACTGGGATTGTTTGGGTCAAATTATTTTTTTTTTTTTTTACAGTCTGCAGTAGAGGATATATTAATGTGATAGACAGTATAGTTTTGTAGACATGACACCAGTTGTGAAGAGCTCTGTATTTGCAAGTGCAGGTAAACTGTAAGTTTGTGGATCAGATGGTCTCTTTTCAACATCCTCTCCCTCATGGACATCAGGAAGTCTTTATGTAAACCTTTCTTTGGGCCAATTGCCCTCCAGAACTTTGGTAGAAGCAGTGTTGAGTACACCTGAGATTGTGGAGGACAATCATCTTTTCCATGTTGAGGAAAAAAAAGATTTGTATGGTAAAACCCAAACTTCCACTGCACCTCACTTTGTCTTTTGTTCTGTTGTGACTCTCGTTGGGAAGTGTTACTGCAGTAGTCGTCGTTGGGATGTATCTTAATGATCTTAATCTTAAGATCACACCAATGTATCCAGTCTGCTCTTAATTCTGCCACAATGTTTTGGACATTACTTTCCAGGCTTTTTACCCAGGCTGCCAGACATATACCTTAATGTACATTTTAACTTTTTGTATTTCTAAATTAATGGCTTTTATGTTGTATCCTCCTTTAACTCAATAACCCATATTTTGTTAAGTTAGTGCATTCATGCGTTGTATACCTATATCCATTTCTTAGTTATACAAAGTTTGGTTTTGAATACTCTTCTCATATTTTATTTTTTAAAGTTTTTTGTTAGCTACTGACTTTGTTGTCTCTGCAGCATTAATATCTTCAGATCTTGGCATGCTTTTCCTGATAGTTTGACTTTCATTCAGCTGAAATATCAGCAAATTAAGACATACGAATTGGTTTGTGTGTATGCAGATTGTTCTAAAAAGTTTATCATGCAGGTAATTCATGAGATGGCATTTTCCTCTAGTTTCGTGTATTTTGAGGTTAGCTTTGCCGCAAGGCAGAAAGTAGTTCAGTTTTGTAAACCTCAGCTTGCTTTTTCTCCTCCTTTGTGGAGCTATCGCATGACTGATGAAAGTCTCTAAAAATTATCCAGGTGGATATGGTTCCGTTGAAAGCACAGTAGGCCAGATGCTCTTTGTGGTAACTTTCTAATTTGTATTATATTTGTGTTTGGGGTTGTGCAGATGTCAGACACACGAAATGGTGACCTGGCTTTCTGAAGACCTGAAAAGATTTGTTGTGCTAGTGACTATTGTTGGATTATTTAATTTTTTAAATTTTTTACCTACTCCTGGAATTGCCATCTTACATACATTTCTTCCTTTGATCAAAGACTGAATTTCAGAGCTCAGCGGCAGCAAAATCTCTCTTGTCTGCTGTTGCCATAACATTCTGCCACCAATACTGACAGTGAAAAGTGTTCATTGGTCGTAATTGCTTTTACAGTGGTTTCTAAGGCAACTAGCACACCTAGCCACAAAATTAATTTTGTAGAACAGAAGTAGTGCACAAAGAAAATGCTAGCACTACCACGATTACCTGTTTTTTTTTTTCAAAAGTGAAAAAAAAAATAGAAAACCCACAATGCCTTAAAATACATTGCAAATGAGGCATGCCATTTGTTCCGTGAAGCATCTGCCAAATTCATGTGTATCTCAAAATGCAGGAACTCTAAAAATTGCATTTGATGCAATGTTACTTTTTAGGTTTTATCTGAACTTTCCATATTCTCTCCAAGATGTGTGAAGAGGCAAAGGATCACTTTCAGCCTGTACAAAACTAAACTTGGGAACTCTTCGTTCTGTCTGGAAAGGAAAAAATCTGATGTCTTTAGTTTTGTCTGTATAGATACTAATCTTGAAATACTTTTATGTTACTCAGTCTTAATAACTGCAGAGAAAATTTGTTAGTCAGATTTATGTGTGTTTCCTTCTGGAAAGAAGAGAACTCACAAGTAATTGCTTCAAAATTTATCTTTACCACAAACGATACTGAAGTAAAGTTTGGTTCTTTTTATACTTCCCTTCAGATGATGGGAAGATGGAAGAAGATGATGCATTTGCAAATGCATGATTTCCTTGTAAGTGGCACGTAGGAGTAGGGTGAAAAGAGACTGTCAAAATACACTTTGAATGAGCATGTCAGTTATTGCTACAAAACCACATAAAGTAGATGGTAACTGTAGTGGAAGTTATTTGAGATGTGCAGCTCACAGGTACATTCAGTCTTTTCAGTACTCTGGGCCGTCTTCTCTGTGTTGCAGGCTCAGAAGGGTTGTGGCGTGCTGCAACTTCCATGCGACAATGTGGCAGTGTTGCATGGCAGTGTTCACTCAAAGGTCCAACAACAGTAGTAGTAGATGTATAAAAGTAGTGGACATGAAGACCTTGTGGTGTGTGATTTCTTAGGGTTTGAACCTACTTCTGGATGCTCAGACTTCCTGACTTAAACAGTTTCTTCTGTTGGTCTCCATTAAGATTGTTGCATCTTTGTCCAGTTGATAAGGCTCTGAAAATTCTCAGCATCACAAATGTGAGAAGATAGATAGAAATGTACTGCCACAAACTTTGAAAATTCCATCTTCGGGGCATGCTTTTTTCAGGTAGCAGCCTGAAGTAGCCTTACTCACTGGAACTGAGTCTTGTTGTGGCTCATTTATAATTTATGTATCTCTAAGTTTTTGATACTGTTTCTCTTCTCATTTTGTCTCTGTCTATTTTCTGTCCTGCTGTGGGGAAAAAGGAGGAGTTATTGTTACTTTCAATTAGAGTACAAGCTGTTTGAACTGTGGGCTTTAACTTTTTTTTTTTATCTCAAGTATGGTAAGGCTCTGAAACACTTATGTATACAAACAGCATATTACTGCATACATACTTAATACATACTTATGTATACAAACAGCACATTCTAAGATCAATTTGTAGCTGGGGCCCTTGATCTAAGGGCTCTTAGATCAAGACCAAAGCCCAATTTCTTCTTGTATCATAGACTTTTTCCATCTCTGCTCTGCAGATTGCTGATACGGGAACTTACTGTTTTCCTGGAAGGTATTTCATGCCAATTCTCAGGAAGGTTAAGATTAATAATGGTCCGCAGTCAAACAAATTCATTGTGCAGGCAACCACAAGCTGAAAGCTTAAGTCATTGTATTTGTGTTTAGGTCATAATATTTCCAACTGGAGTGATTGTTTTGGAGCTTGTAAAAATTGCATCTGATGTGGATTAACCTCAGTTCTGGTAGGCGGTTTTCCTCAAGTCACTCATATTACTGCTGCTGTGGCATGTATGCATGTGCCTCCAATAGGTGTCAGAACACAGACTATGGCTTTGCTGCCTTCAGGGGTCAAACTGACTGTATACAGTCATTTTTGCTTAGGAGGCAGTATAGATGTGTTTGTGTGACAAGAGGTCTGGCTGAAAGGCAACTGACTGAGAAAGAACAGGGGATACGTTACCAGAAGCAATACTGTCATCTGAAGGTTTTATTCACATGAAGTTAAAAAGACAGCTCTGTT
>NW_010536627.1:0-11558 GCF_000687285.1 Phaethon lepturus | reverse complement strand
CTGCTTTGGTGTGTGGGTCCTTTAAAATTACTGTTATTGTCATGTTCCTATCCTTCCCACATAATTTACATACTGGAAGCAAATACTGGAAGCAAATACTGGAATTATTTTGGTGTGTTTTAAAGTTTTATTAGATACATCTTGTTTGTATTGCTTCTCCTTGGGTGAAGACATGGAATCCAAGTAGACAGAACTCAGAAATATTGATCATGTTTAATAAATTTATAGTATTTGTAAATACAAATCCAAATAGAAAAGTGTCTAAAAATTAAAATGTTTCAGCGTCCAATGTCGCAGTATCTCCAACAGTCAAGAAGCGTGTATGAGGATGTTGCATTAAAATTTAGATATTTCTTCTGTTTATTGATGTAACATTGCAATTTACAGTACTGATAATTCTCAGAAAACTTAATCTCTTATTGCTGGATGGAGGGTTTCTGGTTGGTTTTTTTGCTTTGTTTTTTTTTCCATTAAAATTCAATGCCTTTATTTTCATTACTGCTGACTGAAGGGCCAACTGTAAATTTGGAATATGATGGAGGGATTGAGCTGCTAGCCCTGGTACATACAGACTGGGTAATCAAGGTTTATGTTAAATTTGCATCTAAATTGTTATTTATCCTGTATGTGTAACATGTATATCCCCATTGCAAAGGCAGGAGTCTTAGTGTTTGTAGTTAAGGAGGTGTTTGCTCTCTGTTTCGACCTCGTGAAGCACGTAGTGGTGCGCATAATGTGACATGATGATATGAGACTGTATGCAGTAATGTGTGTAGATTTTGAACTTCACATTCTAGGATTACTTTTGCTTGCTTGACAATTTCACCTTTGTTAAGGTTGCGGGGGAGGAAACCTATGAAATGCTGTTCTTTCCTTATGCTTTTGAATTAAAGTAATTGTTTAGTTTCTCTTTGTGTGTAGGCTAAAATAAGACTCTGAAAAAAACAGTAGCAACATCCTAAGCGTGAGCTTATTGAGCGTGGTGTCCTATTCAAGGCATCAAGTTTGCAGGAGGTCTAAGGCTAGTTGACTTGTGTACACTGATGAAGTGTTTCTATTCCAGCTCTGTCTCTGAAGATCTGGGTTGCAGACGCGGAGAGTTTAGCAGAAAGCATTATGGATCTGTGGAGCTTGTAAGTTTATATAGCCTGTCCTTCGATTTTAGCATCTTGTAATGTAAAGCTCAAATCCTTTTCATTTCCGGGTAAAAAATTTGATCTAGTTTGGAAAATGTGCTTTCTAAGCTGGACTCAGAAGTTACAGGGTAATAGAGAGAGACATCAGAATAGATACATTAGACCTGTGCTAGGAAATCTTTTTACTACCTTCTTTATGAGTATTTTATCATAACAAGACAGGAAGTGTTATATAAATACCGTGTTTACTCCCAGATGGAAATTGAGCCTTTTTTCCTCTTATAAGCTGAAGATTGCAAAATATTTGGGCAGTATTTGATTAAGTACTTGCAATTATATGAGTTAAAAGCTGTGTGCGTGCTCATGTGTGTACATACATATGTGTGTATGTGATTGTATGTGTACATGCCTCAGAGTAATGAGAGAGGGTTTAAAATTAAAAGAACTAGTCAGAACAAAGATATTGAAAGCTGTTCCCTAAAATATGTCAGTTATTCTGCATTTTCTTTGAATTCAAAGATTAAGTTGGCACTTTGTTTTTCTCATATGTAGATTTCTTCTCCGCTGTGAAAATAGCAGTATGTCAGCAGTTAAAATAACATCGCTCGTAAAGGCCATAATGAAATTATGTAATCTTACTATAGGAAAACAGAAGTGGGGAGCGGTGAAGAAACTGAACGCCAGCTCTCTTACTGTGGGAAGAAATCACTAATTTTCTACTAGCTATAGTTGTAATTTAAAATTCTTGGATAGTATATTTATTAATATGTATGTAAATCTGGTGTAAATTGGTTGCTTAGTTGCTGGAAGTTGCATTGCAAGAACCAGGTTATCTATATGAAAGCCTAAATCAGGTTGCTAGGACCAGTTGTCTGTATAATTTCTCTTACAGTTTATATAAGGCACGAGGATGTGTTGGAGTTTTTGCCATGTTATTTTATTCCTGTCGCAGCCTCAGATAGCTTCAAAGCAGGGAGCAAAGAGAACTTCAAAATGTTGTGATAACACTTCCACCAAGTAAAGGGAGAAAGTATTATCCTAGAGTAACATGGATTGCTAGAGGGAAGCAATTGTGTTATTGTTGTTCAGATCCCGTTTTGATATTATATTTGTTTGATATTATATACATTTGATATTATATGTGACAACTTCATTTTTTACAGTTTTGAGAGGAGTAACATGCAATATCATTGGCAGCATTCTCCTCCTCTTCTCTTGTAGGGATCCTAAGCAGTGTTGCTGAACACATCAGAATTGTCATGTTATCATGTTTTACTGACTTCTCAAGAGCTTTTTTAATGACAGTTTCAGTGTTCTGGGAATCCCTGGATTCCCTTGTAAAAAGACCAGGCAGTCTTTCTAGAGTATTTATGAAACTGTTGAAGTCTTCAGCTGAAAACAAGCTGTATTTTCTGATATTGATGCTGGAAGCAGACCAGGACATCTCCTGTACCTTATGATGATGTACCTATCTGATGTTCAGTATCATCGCTGAGTATTATGTTTGGAGATTCTATTATGTTTGGAGATTCTTGCTGCTCTCTGTCTTCTGAAAACATCAATAAATAAAATGCAGTAAAAGACTGCTAGTCCCAGTAATACTGCCAACACATAGAGATTTAGGCATAGCAAGGCTGAGAGGACAAGAATCATCATGTCTGTAAGACCTATTGTTTTGAAAGGAGCAAGCTTCAAGATTAGTTTCTGGAGAGCAGACAAGTCCCTCTGTAGGCCTTCTGTGTGTTGGTGCAGCCAAAATCTGAGACAGCAGTGTTTCTGATTAGTACTGGGATCTACCAAAAGAGTAAACAGCTTTCCCGCTCATGCCTCCTTAGAGTTATAATTGGGTCATTCCAAATCTGTAGTCAAAGTAGTAATAGCTGTGCTGACCCGTTCTCTGTGGGTAGTCATATGATGCCTGGGAGAAGAAGAAACCATAGTAAGCTTTGATTGCTGATCATATGGCTATTTGTGGAACTAGAACCTCTGTATTATACTCTCTTATAGCTTATATCTAGTGATGCTGATGGAGCTATTCAAAGAGCTGGACGGTTCCGTGTGGAAAACGGCTCCTCTGGTGAGGTAAGTAGTTAAAGATACTCATAGAAAGCTGAAAAAATAATTCAGCTTCAGTTATTCTTCACCACTGAAAGATGTGTTTGCAGTCAATTACTAAGGAAGAGGACTTGAAAAATGCTAAACAACATGAGAGTGTAAGAATCTAAGAGGAGGGAGATGGTGGGTTTTTTTCCCCCCAAAGTCTAGCTTAGCTCTTCTTTCAATTTTTTAAGGGAAAAGCTGGTATTTTGTTTAGTTTGGGTAACATTTTGCTCATGTGATCATGTTAGAAGAAAAATACCTATCTTATCCTCTGAATAACACTTTGAATTTTATATTGGTGTCCTGGTGAAACTGTTATGCTCAAGCTGACCTTTATGCTTTTAAGTTTATTCCTCAGTGTGAAGAGGTTATAGCTTCATTTTTTCCCCCTTAGTTGTCTTCTGGCAGCTATGCTTATATAAATAAGAGATAAAGAAGCTGAGTGGAGCCTCAAGATTCCTGTGCTGTTAAACTTGAGATGTGTCCCTACAACCACTCCAGTGACACTTAGGTTTCTACTTAATCTTCATTTTTTATCTTCCTTAGCAAAACTCTTTCAGTTGTAAATATCATCTTAATATTGAAAGAAAGAAGACCTCATATTCTTGAAATATATATAAGGTCTTGGTAAGCTTGTATTGAACTAATATTAACAGTAAACTACATCTGATCATCTGCTTGCATCAGCACTGGGTGCAGAGTTTATAGCAATCTTAACTATTCTGCATTGACTCTCCATGGCATCATGTTCTGTACACTGACTTTAGTTCAGAAAGCTGATTAGCTCGTATCACAGAAAGATTCTCCGAGTGGGTGATGAATGGCTACGTGGTGAATGGATAAGGAAAATGGCTGTTTCTCTGCATATGTTAATCCTTAGTGGAAAAAGGACATGAGGGATGCTTGGGAATTTACCTTAATCAGTCTGTCCAGAAACAACACTGAAGAGTTTCCAGAGCATGCTGTGGTCTAGTGAGGAGTCCTTGAGGATTATTTTGGGAAGAACTGACAAAATGAAGCCTGGAGGCAGAATTCTGTTTGTTAATTTATTATTTTTAAGTTTTAAAAACACTGGTCTTCAAATTCCACATTGAAGTATCTTCTTTTCAGTGGAATACTAAGCTGTTACCTGTAATGGTGGTTTATTAGGAAAAGACTGTAGTTACTTAGAAAGAGAAAAAGAAAAAAAAGGAGAGGGAGAAATTTGAATTTCAGCTGCACAACAACTGACTTCAGCCTAATTCTTTGCTTTTTAAAAAACAATATACAGCTAAAACTCTCTGGTGAACCAGCCACTCTTGATTGGCTTTTGCCTGTATTATATTCTCTTTTTTTATCACTTGGCATTTGATCTAATGGTCTCCCAATTCTATTTCAGAATACAGACTACACTCCGGGTACGTGGCACAGAACAGATGTGCATTTAGAAAACCCAGAGTATCATACAAGATGGTATTTCAAGTATTTTTTAGGGAAAGGTAATTATCTTTTTGCGAATGGATTGACATTTTGGTCAATGAAAACGCAATGTAGCTTTGAGTTGCTATTATTTAAATATGGAAAAAAGTATGGTATTAATTTAGTATTAATACATTTTACATCCTGTACTGAAAACAAGTTCTTGTTTCATGTGTTTTTCACCTGAAGACAGAGGATGGGTTTCTGTAAGCGGCGGAAACCCTGCTACAAAAAAGGGATGTTTTGAAACCCTTCTTGGCCTTGAAGGCTGTACCTACCTCTTGTTTGGTTTTTTTTCCACACATCTCTGTATATAAATACATAGTTATTTATGTAGATAAGTACATATTTTTAGATATGAATGCATATACTTACACATTTATACACATATCTCTCTGTGTGCATGCATGTGTGTCTCTGTGTGGGTGCACGTGACCGGGTGTGTGTGTCTTCTTTATGGTTGATAATGCTTCTTGTTTTTCCCTAACAGTTCATCAGAATTATATAGGTACAGATGCAGAGAAGAACCCTTTCTTTCTGTCTGTTGTACTGTCTGACCAAAATAATCAGCGTGTTCCTCAGTACCATTCAATACTTTGGAGAAAAACAGTAAGAAACAAATATTTAACTGCTGTTCTGACTTTTTGTTTGTTTGCTTGTTTGTTTTGGATATGCTTATCATACACTTTTTTGCTTTCTTCAGAATTTCAATATTTAACACATATTTTTCATTTTATACAAAAAGAACATATAATTCTATCGTAGTAGATAGAACTAAACTAGCTTTGTAGATAAAATTATACTAAACTTTCTGACAGGAATCTGTGATGCTATATATTTTTTAATTGTTCTTACCGGCAACACTGTGTTATTTTTAGAAATGTTGCCTAAGTTTTTCTTGGTTATGTCCTGTGATCAATTTAGGCAATAACTTTCTACTCTTTTTAGGATTTTCTTATACAAAGTTAAGAAAATAGGCAGGTGTGATACTGGTTTCACTAATATTGTTTAATGATTTTTTTTTCAGTTAATGTTCCATAAGAGCCTTTTATCTAGGCACTTGATTTAAAACTCTCCTGTATGTATGCATGCTTCACTTTTTTTTCTTTTTTTTTTCTTTTTTTTTTAAAGAAATAGTTTGTCTGCTAGTTTCAGCAGCCCTCATACCACATGCCAAGGTAATCAAAACTAAGTAAAAAATAATTTTGCACCATCCATGTATTTTCACATCCAGTTTTTCTTCTTCTTTCTTCCCCCTCTCCAACCTAGCAGTAAATATGACTAAGTAAAACTAGCACGGTTTTGTTCTTTGTTTTTTTACTTAATTGTTTTTATTACTATTTCTATCTGAATATACAGAAAAAGTCAGTGTGTCCTGTAATATCTCCTAGCTTTTTTTCTTATAGGGTACTCAGAAAATATGTCTCCCTTATAGTCCCACAAAGACATTATCAGTGAAATCTATATTAAGGTATGTATTTACAAATAAGTTATCAGTTAAGATATTTGTCTGTACATCTTTTCCTGTAATTCAGAACTTGCGTTGCACATGGTTTTCACGATAGATTTATAAAAACAGTAAAAACAGTTTTACAAATCTTAATCATTCAAGGCAGCAAAAAATGGTTTTAAAGCCTGTTCTAGAATAGATAAAGTGACAACTTAAAATGGAGAAAAAATCTTAGCTCTTTTTTTTCAGGAGAGGGACTATTTTCAAGTTAATTGGAAAACAGGTGCTAAGTAGAACTGCAGTGGTTGAGAAAGGTCTGTTTATTGTCTATCTAATTTAAAAAAATATTTCTAAGGAACAGCAGATTTTGACTGGAGAAGTGGTTATTGTGTGACCGTAGCAGGAGAAGGCTAACAGGGCAGAAACCAAGAATTATTTCTTCAGTTGATTGTCTCCATGTAAGTCTCACTATAGGTGTGTTATACACACTGTCAGTGAAGCCAAGAAAATTCCTTCCCCAAGCCAGAGCCTGTATGGGCATGCTTATACTCTGTCCTGCCTCTTTTGTGGCAGAAGAGAATATAAAGCCCAACGCCATTTCTATTTCTTTCAATATTATAATCAGGTGAAATGTCAGAGCACTTGTTTGCAAAGTGTTCATTCAAATTTAGTCCGCAATTTTTACCATCTAATCATGTGGTGTGTTTTCTCAAATACCTCACTGACAATGTCTTAAAATGCATCTTCTGTAAGGGTTTTACCTCCTCTAGAAACCCATATAAAGTACCTTCACTTACTGAGCAGGTAGTGTGTACCAGATAAATGAGCAGTCTGCAGATCTTCAAAACTTTTGATCTCTATAGAGTATCAGCAAATGTCTCTTGCTTGGTTGAAGCTGGTCCACTGGATAACGCTGCCGGTGCTGATGTGAGAGGAGAATTCTGGGAACAGGGTGTGTGTTGTGATGTGAAGTCAGTATCACCAGGTCTGGATTTTTGTACAACTGCACAAGATTTCTGAGAGGCCTCAGACAACTGAATTTGCCAGAGAGAGTAGCAGGCCATAGAGCCTCACTTCTTAATTCTGATTTCCAGGGTAGTGGCTCTGGTTTTGAGTGTCAAGATGGTGAGTTGAAAAGACTTCCTATCTCTTTCATCTTCTTCATTGAGATGAGCTAAGTCCCCTCTTGCAACTCCTACAGCACTGTCTTGAATAGTGTTCCTAGTTGTCAGTACTGCATGCTATACCTACATAAACACCTGGTCTTCCATGTCTGCCCACCAATCACTGAAATATCTCTTCCTAACATCCCTTTCTAACCTAGCCTCTCCCTCCACTCTTACCCGTGTATACGTTTTTGGTCGGGCATCCCAGAGTGGAGCAGCTTTGTCTTCTGTTAGCTAGGGTCATAACTCTCTTGCTCAAACACCCTCATGTATTTCATGCTATGATGCTCCAGTATTTTACAGAGGGAAATGCAGGCTTGTTTCAGACCTTGTTCCCCACTTCGCCCAGGGTCTGTGCCACCTGCGATCAGCTGTGTAAATGTCATCTCATTTTGCCCACTTGGGCTTGGACTAAAATCTCTTCCCTGACTATTCTTTTGCGTTTATGGTCCTTGAGCCTTCCCTCAGGCCTGATTGATACTCCTTTGATGTTTCACCCTGTTCACAGCCGGTGTGACAGTACCATCTAGGTACTGTCTCAAAGAATTTTGGTTTCATTAATAAACCCATTTTTCTAATTAATTGGAACATTTTAATCTCTTTCAAAAGGAACTAAAGCAAATCCTTGTCTGCATTGTCATTTAGCATAAGCAATGATGGAAGGGTGCATCAGATTTGAACTCCCTGTTAGTTCACTGTGCCCCAGACATACTGCATTCAGCACTCCATGACATGCTGCTAAGTTCTATAACCTAATGCTGGGGGAAAAAATGGGCAAAAATATAGTAAATGCAGAAAAATTAGTTAGGAAAAAAAGCTACAAATTAGGTATTTCTGTTTATTGAGGCAGTTGATCTTGCTTCTTATTTAAATGCATTTTTCTGTTCTGTTTGTGGATCTTTGGCATGTGAATTTGATGCTGAACTGCTTGTTCTTCATTTGATTTGCCCTTAATTATTTCAGGAGAGAGAGAAGAAAACCTTACAAAATAGAATAGCTTATTGAGTCAGTCTAAAATACTCACAATGATTATGTATAAAGCCAAAGCGAAGGGTGACTGAATAAAGCTCTGTGCTTTATAAGTAAATAAAGTAAATTTAAACTTGATCTCCATGCAGGGTCTTACTAATTTCTGTTTTTAAAATCCAAAAGAACTTTAGGAAGTCTTGGAGATTAGTATTGTGGAAGAGAAATGGCTATTCCACAAAACATTCCATGTAAAAGAGGCTCTTCGAACAATTCCTTTTGTAACCGGTTCTAACTGCAACCAGTTAGTGGTTTAATGTTGAAATGTGTACTTGCCCTTCTATAAAGCAGCATTTCATTTGCATTTCAGTGCTATGAGTCTTGACAAATTTGAGAAGAGCCCAAGGGAAATTTTTCAACCTGAGATACAAAAGGTAGGAGGTGACTTCTTTTTTTGTTTGTTTGGTTTTCTTTATTATTTTCTGGAAAAATAAGTCATTAAGTAGAAATGCTACTAGTTTGTTTCTTTCAGTAGCAGCGTAGTAAAGATGAATAGGGTTACATGATACTGCAAAGTAAACGGTCTTTATCAGTTGAACTGGCCACTTCAAAACAAAACTTAAATATACAAGGATGTTATAGTTTTATTTGTGTTATGTTTAATACCAGTGTGCTAAAGATACTGTTTTGTTTACAGGATTTATTGGTTCTTGAAGAGCAAGAGGTAAATGTAAACTTACCACTCCTAGTTCACAGACCTGTTCAACGAATACAGCTTTGTATTTGAAATATTTGCAGTGACATACTTGTGACAACTTAGAAATCAATTACTTATTGCAGTAAAAAAAAGGAGTATTTCTTTGCAACATATGAGATCAAAAATAATTTTTAAGCACCAACTTAATATATCGTATTAATAGATATGTATATTATAAACATAGTATATTATAAAATTAATAATCTATGATCAAAGGTAAATTATAAGGTATTCGCTACCTGAGCATGTAATGGAGTTGATATGAAATACATATTCCCGTGTGTAGGATGTATACAGAGGTACATATATAAAAGTCCTCAGAGAAAACTTTGTTTTAGGGGTTTTGTTAGATTGTTTTATCATATGATATTTGTGGTTTTTTCTCAGGGATCTGTGAATTTTAAATTTGGAGTCCTTTATGCTAAGGATGGGCAGCTTACAGATGATGAAATGTTCAGCAATGGTGGGTTTTTTGCCTTTTTCTTAATTGTTTTATTCATCTGAATAAAAAGGCTCTGTGAACAGTAGTGTTGTTAGGTTTCATGTTCATGTTGGATGAAAAACTGTAGTGTAAAGTCTTTTATTTCTATAAAAGGTTGCTGTAGGAAACCTACTATTACAACTTAGATACTGAATTTTCTTTTCTAGAAATAGACTATGCAACATAAGATTTAGAAAAAGGAAGCAGCTGAAGGAGGTGACTCATGTTACCTGCAAAAAGTCACTGTTGTTTCTAGTTCTTTCACTCTTACGTTTTTGCAGCATGATCACTTTCTTCTCTGCACTTGAACAGTGTCTTGGAGTTAGCAAAAGAGGTTGCTGTCAAATGTCACATGGTGATGCCTATTCTGCAAGGCTGGGATGCTGTTTCTGTAAAGGTAGAAAGCTTGGATGACATGAGGAAGAACTAATGCATCTGAAACTTTGGTCCTCGTGTCCTGGGAGCAAGACCTGTTCCTGTATTTTGTTTATTTTTTTATAAGTGTTCTATTAGTACACGTGCTTTTCTGTTGTAACATTTCTCTCTTCCACATGTAGAAACTGGAAGTGAAAGCTTTCGCAGATTTTTGCATCTCTTGGGTGACACAATTACTTTGAAAGGCTGGACAGGCTACAGAGGAGGACTGGACACCAAAAGTAAGAACTCATCTGAAGCAAAAAAAGGGGGGGCAGCTGCAATATAAATGTTTTTGCTTATTGCATGCACATGGTATATATTGCCTGCACATATATGGTATATATTGTAGAAGTAATACAATCCCAAAGCAGACTTTCTCATGTGCGTGCTAAATGCTCTGCTTCACCAGGAAAAAGTCAGGTTAGCTTAAATCACTGGTATGCAACATAGTTGAAGAAAAGTATTTGTGTGACCTGTATTTTCAAGGAGAACAGTTTCATTTTATATTGGAATGGAGTGAAGAACAACCTGACATGTTACTTGCTTCATGATAGTAGGGCATCATGGCTTGCAGAACCGTGTGCGATTTCAGGAGGCAAGGTGAAGGACGTCATAGGTTTTAAGGGTGTGAATATGCAGATTAGGTTGCAACTCAGGTTTGGACCCAAGTAAAACATGCAGTGTGGACATTTTCTAAAAAGGATGACTAAAGAAGGTTTGGTAGAAGGACCTAAAATATCTTTTGATCTTTAGAAAGCTGAAAGGACATACTGCTGCTGAGAATGTTGTCTTCCCTTGCAGATGATACAACAGGAACCTGTTCCATCTATACAGTTTTTCAAGGGCATGAAATTATGTTCCATGTTTCAACCATGCTACCATATTCTAGAGATAACAAGCAGCAGGTACATGGTTCTCTTTTTTTTTTTTTTTTCTTTTTTTTTTTGTGGGGGTTGGGTTTGGGAGTTGTGGGGGAGTTCTGGGGGTTTTTTCTCTATTAATATTGTAGAAATCTAAGTCTTAAGACTTTTGCTATATTTTTTGTCTCAATATTATACCTAATGCTGAAAATTTAATGATGTTTTTTAGAAGACAATGCATCATATTCATCTCTATTATGGTACAAAAGACACTTGCAAAGAAGGTCAAAATTGATTGTCTGAGAAGTGATTGAGTATTGTGTTATTCAGATGACTAGTGGAGCTTCACTGCTGCAACTGTAATTCCCTCAAAGAATTTAGGAAGATTGGGAATTAGACTTGTGTGTGAATTATCAGAATACTCACATATGCAACACACAGCTCGTGCTCAGGTAGCGATTCATGTAGCTTGAAAGAAATTCCTCATGTGAGCATGTTAATGGCAAGCTTTGTGCATTTACTCTAAAGCACTGCCATTGCCCTCTCGTAGATTGACTAGGTGGGTTCTTGGGTACTTGTTCAAATGTGCTGCCATCTATTGCTTGAACCTTTCTATGTATTATAAGATGAAAACATTACTTTATGAGCACATGCATTTACCTATACATCACACATCCATAATGATCTACCTAAAATTACTTGCAAATTACTTGTGTTACTGTTTTCTTATGTATGCATTATTATTATTTATTATTATTATTATTATT
>NW_010536626.1:0-826 GCF_000687285.1 Phaethon lepturus | reverse complement strand
TCCCTCAGGTGTGCCAACCGCACCACTCAGCCTGGTGTTTAGGTTGGAAAAGACCTTTAAGATCATTGAGTCCAACCGTAAACCTAACACAGCCAATTCCACCACTAACCATGTCCCTAAGCATCACATCTACATGTCTTTTAAATACCATCACACAGTCCAGGGAACACTCTTTATATAATGAAAGCTGCTGCAGGAAAATCTTTTGGAGATACTCAGCCTTACGGTGTAAATATTTTAATCATGATAGGATTTCTTTTAATAGTGAAAGCATTTTAACAGTGAGGAATTTAACTTCTGAGAAGGGTGAACTCTCCATCTCCCCATGGTATAGTAACCAGACTGAATGTCTTTTATGACAAGTTTCATCACACAATGGATGAAACCTCCTGGACAGTCGTAACAGGAGAGACAATCTAGTGATTTCTGTGAGAATGCATTGCTTAAACACTAGGCATTGAGGAAGAGTTCCTCCCTGAACAAATAAATAGTCACTGTGTTAACTCTTGTTAAATTTTACAGCATCATCAGTAAATTATAAGCATAGTTTGAGGCTCATACATATGAGTCAGGTTCCCTTTTGCTGGAAGAGGAGGACTACCCTGTCCCAGAGATTCTTGGTTCTCGCCCCATAAACAATGGAGTCTAACATGGGAGGCACTAGCAGGTAGAAATTGGCCACCATTATATGGATGTGGGGAGGGATGCTCTGCCTATACTGATGGGTGAGGAACATGAAGAGGGCAGGGACATAAAATGCAAGAATGACACAGACATGGGATGCACAAGTGCTGAAGGCTTGCCAATGTGACGCCCGCCTACAAGA
>NW_010536625.1:0-8196 GCF_000687285.1 Phaethon lepturus | reverse complement strand
CCGTGCCTTTTGGCGGCGTGCGGTGAGCCCCGGGCACTGCAGCCCCACCGCAGCCCGCCCTGCACTTTGACTGAGCTCCTCCCGCCTTGGGCGGTTGCGCCCGCGGACCGGGAGCCGCTAACTCCGCCCGAGGGTCTGGCCTGTAGCGTACACCTTTGTATTTATTTAACTGAAACTTACGCTATTGTCAACAGAACTCAAACAACGCGAGCATCAAAACCTCTTAGTATCTGGAATATTTTTTCCCGTGGACTTGTGTGTAAATGTGTAAAATGTTTGAAGTAGTCCAAACTTACTATTGCAGGCTGACTCTTTGCCCATAAAATGTTAAATCAACCATGACCAGGCTCATTTTCCCATGTCAGCCAAGAGGACTCTGTAAATCAACACATTAGGGCTTCGCTGGGTAGGAGCTGTGTGTGCTTCATGCAGAATGTCCCTGACAGCCGCTCTCTTGGTGCCGTGGTTGTCAGCCTGTGGCCGACTGCAGAATTGTCATGTGGCAGCGGGAAATCTTGCAGGTAGAGTGCAAAATCATTGGTGATGCAATATGCAAGAGACCAAGGACTGGCACAGCAGAAGGAAACGGTACAGGTTGTTTTACCTTTTGATGTGATTGTGTTTTTAAGACTCATGGGTGTTTTGCAAAGCCTAACCCACCAGCTTGAATTGCTTAGAGGAGCCCGTGCCTCCTGTGAAGGCCAGGTTATTTGTGTGTGGGCAGAGATGTTCTGCAGGCACTTCCTATCATTGCAAGATGGAACCTAATTGGAAGCCATTAGAGAAAGCTCATCTCAAGGTTATGAAGGGGTGTGTGATAGCTATAACTGGGTGCAAATGAGCAGAGTGGATAAATACAGCTAAGAAAGAATAGCCTTGGCCATACGTGGCTGTGCAGAAACAACCAAGACAAACTCCCTTCTTTGTTCAAGAAAGAAGAAAAAAAATCCACCACCACCACCCCCCAACTCTAAACAATATGCTGTATTCTGTAAAAAGCCTCAGCCAGCCAGCCCTTATCTAAACCACTATCTCTGGGTAAGGGTTCAGATACTGGAAAGCTTATTTCTGGGTGCTAGTAGGTTCAAAGGAAAAGGAGACATAGTACAGCATGTAACAAAATAATATACCCCTTACTGCCACACAACCAATCCCAATAATTATAGACATTGAATCAGATTAGATTCAGATACCGAGGTAGAGCTTTGTGCTATATTTCATGAAAGGGGCCTCAGCATAGAGAAATCATTATCCAGTGCTCCTTGCTGGATTGCCTCCCACTCAGAGGAGTGACCCAGCTATGACCCAGACTCTGAACACTTGTGTGTAAATTTAATTTTCAGCATTACATCATTTCAACCGGAATCTCACCTCTTTGCTCACTGTTGTGCTATGTGCCTTACCTGGAGGTAAAGAAAGAAAAGGAGAGGAAGAAAACGTGCCAAATATTAGGAAATACAAGTTTAGCTTAAAAGTATGCACGTAGCTGCTTCTACCCTGTGGTCTAGTGAGACAAAATAAGTGAGCCACCAGTAAGCTGAGAAGAAAAAAAAATCACATGATAAGTTAAAATCCTACAAGATGTCAAAGGGAAGAGGGTTACTTATGAAGTGATGACACAAACTCTGCTTACAAATTTTCCCATTTTAAAACAAAAAAAAATCAGAAGGCATTAGTCAAACAAGTGTCTGTAGCAGCATTTCTTCTTGTTCACTACTCTCAATACCAGAAGAAGGGCTGAACAATGAAAACCTGTTCTTCAAAATTCAATGTACTTTCTTATGTGGTTTTTGCATATTTGCTGTTTTCTCTGGTAAATTTTTGGAATATGAGTTGTATGGAAATCAACAAAAAATTAAAAAAGTAAATTTTACATTGTGAAAGTTTCCCTGTAGGAATTATCTGTCTCAATGAAGATACATTTTTAAGGGAACTAAACCAAGTCCTCTTACGAAGGCTGCATGTTCCCTGAAATGTTAAAGGATTTGAAGCAGACTAAGAACAAGAAACAGCTAAGCACACACCGTACTTAATCTGTTTGTAATTTTTATTTTTCATTAACTGAGCAGAGAATTACCCTTTAGGTAATTTCTTTCCCATAAAAACATGTTTCTTTCTTCTTTTTTCATTTCATTCACAGAAATTTCATATCCTGAGTGGATGATAAAGTAGATGGAAGCATATGAGTGTGAAGAGTTTTTTCCTGACCAGCTACACTCAGGTACTCCCAGCACTGATAAATGTTCTACCTTTAGTGTCAGGAGTAGAGATTAAAGGCAACAGGAGCTTGGCCAAGGTCACAAGTCCTCACAGTAAATAAGCAGTCTGTTCAAGTAAACTTATTAAATTGTGGCCACATAAGATCAGAGACTAGACAGAGTTAGCAACTCTTAAGTTCCATTTCCAGGTTTACCACTAAGAGTGTGCGACTTTATTGTGGTGGCTCTGTATCTGCAAAATGGGGTCCTCGTATTTAGTTATCAATTACAAAGAGTTTTAATGAGGATAAGATAATAAATGCTTTAATGCATTACCATGGCATAAAAATTCAAGAACTAAATCTCACATTCCTTATAGAAAGGTATCTTATAGAAAATCTCCAGCATTACTCAGTGTGTCTTGCTATGTAATAGCATAGCCAAATCAAGAGGATCATCTCATTCCCATTTAGGGTGCCATGCTCTCTTGTCAGAATTAAATATGCTGGCCCTGCTGCAAGTTCTGTGTTTTGCATTACTCGGTCACCAGAAACAAACATGCTTCAAGGTTTCTCATTCCTCCATTGATTTTCAAATTCATGAAATGATGTAATACAACATATGTGTGTAATGATGACACATATTTGGTCCTTTGAATTAGTAGTTGCTACATGTTTCTATAGTACTTGAAGTTAGTGTTCTTGTTTTTACAAGACCTGGTTTTTACCTGTGACCTTGAAATCATGAATAATCTCCGTGCTGGTATGACAAAGGTACGAATGGCATTATTATATAGCTTTGATAGTCTTGTTTGACTGTTATTAATATACAAGGATAAAATTAATTAGCAAAACACCATTTTGAAATGTAATTTATTAACACTGTATAAGAGTATTCTTCGGTTGAATAGCTCTAAGACAGAGATAATATAATAGCATTGTAGCTACTTCAGTTAGGGCTTGCATCTTCTCTCTGTCCACTAAAAAGCAAAATTTTCTCCTTCTACATGAATGAGTTGAACTGTGGTAAGCAGCTGTTTTGGTTCAGTAATCACCCATTGTCTCATTCCCACATTTTTATCATGTTCTCCATGGGAAAAAACAAATTTAAGTAGGATGCCGTCATATGTATTATGGGTGTTCAATATCAAAGTATGTTTATAAGAAAGAGGAATGGTTGGACCCAAATTATAACATCTGAGAAAAACAGTAAACATTATAGCCCAATTTAAAAAGATGCTTCACTTTCCCTGGACTGTTAGTATCCATTTATATCTGTTATTGTTAATAATATTAACAAACTCAAGGAGGAAAAATAAGAACCTGAGGCCATTTTTCATCCTTCATCATGAAAACTACATACAGTAGATAGGATTTTTAAAGGGGTGTATTTCTAATTGCAGCACTCATATAAACAACCATGGATCTGTACTGGGCTCTTTACAGTGGAGCTTTTTTACCAAAATAGCTTTTACCAAGCTATTCTTGGCCAGAACTGTCTGCTTCTTTCAATATACCTCTTAAAATCAGCTGTGTAACAAAGACAATGAGAAAAAGTTTCCATGGGGCTCAATTTTGGATGTGGATATAAGTTGACCTTGATTTTTTGGGCTGACATTTGAAATTTCTGTGACTTGGATGGCGTGAAAATCCCTGTTACGTGCAGTAGCAAAGGACCAGATTAGTACAATTGGATTCTGTGTGTCGGCAACCTGGTGCAACCAAGAAGAAGTTGAAAGGAAATACAGTTCTTCCCTGTGGCAGGATTGTAGTTCTATTTATATATTTATTCTGGAGTAATGAAAGAAATAACATTTTACAGTGAACAGTAAATAATTGTGGGATGCCAAAATACCCAACCCAGGGTAAGGTATATTTATGCTTGTAGTATATACACACACAAAAAAAGTATTACCTCTTCGAGAAGCATTGGGCTAAAGATGGTTTGGTATCTTTTACACAGTCTTGGCTGCATGTCTCTGAGTAGATCAAATGTTTATCAAGTATTGCCCTTATGTCTTCCCAGAAAGCTGAAGTATGCTTTCTTGTGGATTATTATAAAGTATCCCTGGAAATAAAAGATCTGTAGCACCCACAGATTTATCCAGTTACCTGTCCCCAGCATGGGCACTAGAATTTCAATGGCTCTGTTGCACTGGGGACTTTCTAAGATGTTCTAAAATGGTGTGAATTTCATCCTTATAAGATTAAGAACTGAAACAGACCCCCGAAGTACAGAAAAATTAATTTAACAGTTATAAAGATGTCAAATTGATGACACCAGAGAATGAAGTGCAGAATGTCCTCCTCTGCCTTTCCAGAATAATTAGAGAACAGTTCATTTATATCCTCTTTGTTGATTCTGCAAAAATACCGGTTGCGTGACTGGACTTCTGCCACAGAGCTGCCCGCTAGTTCGTCTCACATATTACCTAACAGCTAGAGTGTCGTAAAATCTTTGATGCAGGCTTTGGTACAGTAGCCAGTGGCTACTGGCTCCATGTTTCATTTTCTAAATGTAAAGTTATTTGAATTTTTTACCTCTGCTCATATACTATATGGCTGATTTTGATTCTTTGCCTTTTACAGCTAAAGATTTTTAGTTCACCTTTAAGTGACAAGTTCAGATATGAACTTCTTGGTTTTTATCAGTTTAGGTCAAATAGTGAGCAGAGCTTTTGGATTAAAAATGCTTAGTCTTCCACCCTTCCATGCCATATAAAATAAAATTGCCTGAAGATATCAACCATAATCTAATCTATGATATTCTGATATGTACTGTGTACTATCAAATTTAACATTTTAAAACCTTAAGTGAATATCTACTATCACTCTTTAATACAAATAGTTCTGAATGATGATGAAAATATTTAATGCATAATGTATGTCACTCAGGTATTATTGTCAGTAATGGATGAGGAACAACCTTTGGATAATTTATAAAAGTAGACGAAAACATTTTTCAGTAGCTAGTGTTTTCAGGGTGTTGCTTTCTAATAATAACATTTTGGTCATAATACCTTTTTAGCATAACTTAAATGACTTTACTTATGCAAATTGGTGAACTAACTTGAGTGCTTTTATTCTACCTGAAACACTGAAGGTTATCTTGCATTATAGAAACGTGTATAAAAACAGTTTAGCTCTTTTGCTTGCTTCGAGTCAAACAGTAAAACAGATCACAATTTTTCTTGGTTACAAAGTGAAGGATCCCTTCCCTCATCCCTGTGTGTGACTTATGAGATGCCAAGGGGTTGGAGAGGAACCTTAACAATAACTGGTTTTCCTGTAACACTGGAGAATCCTTAAATGGCAAAGATTTACCGAGAGAGCAAATATATCAAGTGAAGGAGGGAACATAGCTCAGGCACATTGTGGGCTGCAGCGATGCTGAACCTGGTGTGACTGCACTGGTGGAGGGTGAACTGTCACACTGGGGGCTTGTAAAAAGCTTTTCTTCAGCTTCTGCCATGACTTTGAGGTGTGCCAAGCCTATCAAAGGCTGTACCTACCCTGTCAGTTTAAGATTCTCTCAGACCTGTTGTCCTCAGGCTTTGGTGCCCCAGTTGTGTACACTGTTCTCTTTTAGGCTTCCACCTGGAACAAATAATTTCCTTCCTAGTAAGAGAAAGTTTGGGGCTAATTTGGCAGGCCATTCACTTCATTGACTGGTGCATTGGGACAATGTGTTTGGGTTTCATTTCCTCTACCCATGTGAGGTATACCGATTACATCCAGAAGGCCTTGGAGATTCCTATGTCCCCTTAGTGCCATCAGACTGCACCACACTTTTTATGACTTATACCAGATTTTAATTTACTAGCCTTTAATTTTTTAGCCTTCTGATTTACTTTTAACCAATGAGTAAACAAAACTATGATGTTGTAAGGGCACACAGGTAAGAAATGAGACTTGAGGAGATCAGGCCTGCTGGAGGTAGCCCCAGCCTATGCTGGGGAAAAGTTTCTTAGTAGCACACAAGAAGACACGACTTGGTGGTACCTCAACATGGCTGGTTCTGACCACAGAGACAAGCAACTTGAAGGAGAAACCCTGAAAGCCCCCTACTTAAAAGATAAGGATGTCAGTAGAACACTTGCGTAGCTCTGCATAGGTATCTATATTATGCTGAGCTCCACTGGATTTCTGACGTGAAGACCACTGCAGAGCCATCTGGATTCCTTGAGTTTTCAATTTAGAGCCCGATCTCTGTGCTAGGCTAGGTCAGTGTAGAAGCTGAGCCTCCACAGTCCTCTAGGGAGAAAAGGAGAAGGTGCCATTTTCTGCCTGTCTCACATCTCCAGGGTAACAGTGGGGCAGAAATTCAGGATGAGGCAAGAGACCAGCTTGGGTAAGTGCCCTGATTTTATTATACCTGTTTGAAGCTGGGGAAGGAAGGAGAGCATGGGCAGCTTGTAGGGAATGTATGCTATATGGCAGTGGACAGCGAAGCAGGAGGTGCCCATTGCAGAAACTTTGTGCTCGAAGGCCAGAAATGGCTTCCAGAATCCCTTCATTCCATATCGCCCACAGTCATGAGAAAAAAATTACGTCTTTAACAAATAGTTTTGCAGACTTTGCTCATTGCTTTCACAGTATTGAGTACTGTATATACCTGTACACCAACAGTGACACATCTTAGCCCACGAGCAGGGCATACAATCTCAGCAAGCAGTATTGTACATGTGTCATCACCGGTGCATGGTACGCTCACAGCCTAAACTCACTCTGACAACCATCTGCATGCGGCTGTTCACATTTGTGTTCCCACTAGCACCTTCCTCACCTGTATCAAATTTCATAGCACCATTTTCAAAGTGGTGCCACACACACTGGGAAGATAAATCCTGTCTATTCCTTTTATGTATTCCTGGACATAACAACCACAGGTGGCAAGAATTCAGGTTTGAGCTTACATGGGATCTCACAGAATTCTTCTCTCTCCCTAGCGTCCCTCTCATGCTTTCCCCCCAGCTTTGTGTATCAGTCATATTGCTGGCTCACTAAGGCATGAGGTCATGTTTCTCTTCTGATGCTGCCACCCTAACTTGGAAAACATAAGTCTCAGCACATTCCTGCAGCCCCTTCAGTAATGTGGATGGTCCATTCACTCAGGTGGGAAGGTCACTGATGGCTTTTTCCTGGTGTGTAGTTTCTGGACATAATGCAGCTTCATTTCTAGATTTTTTGATATGGTAGTATTGGAATTCCTTTGTTGGAATTCACTCGGGAAAAGAGGGTGCTCATCTGTTCCAAGATACAATCACAGAATCATAGAATCTTTGGGTTGGAAGGGACTTTGAAGGTCATCTACTCCAACCACCCTGCAATGACCAAGGACATCTTTGCGTAGATCAGGTTTCTCAGAACCCCAGATAAAACTTGTCAATATAACTGGATATGTTCTTCACCACTTCTATAGCAATCAGCGTAGGCCAGCAAGACCATAGGTTGATGTCATTTCTCATTCATGCAATTAGAAGAGCCAGGTGGGAGCATTGTATTGGGTGGATGACAGTCTGCATGACCTTAGGAACCTCTAGCTGATATAGTCTATGCAGGGTAGAAAACAGATGTTACAGACTTCCTCTACACTATACTGAAGGAGCTAGGGCTGCCAGGCAGCACAGCATTATGGACATCCTCTAGGTGTCATCTAACAGATTTCCGGAATGCTGGGAGCTGTCACTAATTAATTGACTGATACAGTGGGTCAGATTGCTTTTACAGAACATATCTGAGAGGTCATGTTAGATGTGAAGCGTTGATTAAGTGATTACAATGTATGCAGAGTACTAGAATGGCCTGTGGCTGGAGCTGATAAAGGGTAGTTGTGGAGCCAGTTTGGAGATCAGCCCATCTACATAAATAGGACTTGGAGGTATGATTTTCTCCCTGATACAGGGACATTATAGATGTACTCCAGATATCTGGCTCAGAACCTCATTGACAATCATAGTGACTCTAAGTGCTGGAGGGGAGGAGGGCTCTGCAGAGGG
>NW_010536624.1:41750-51325 GCF_000687285.1 Phaethon lepturus | reverse complement strand
AGAGAGGTGCTTTCTGCTGAGCGTTTCTTAGGTAGGCTTTCCGAGGCGGCGACTGTGCGCTCGATACTGTAATACCTCGAAGCGGATGGAGCCTCAAAGTGCCTGTAGGTTTTTTACGTGTTCCCCAGGCGTTTCTATCCCCTGATTATCTTTCTGCTGTATGAGCAGTGCAGTGAAATTTTTTGTCATGATTTAGTAGCTTAATGGGTGGTTTGGACTTGGATGTAGAATACATCCCTTTTTCTGTATTAAGTGTGCATTTTGTCATTTGGTATTTCTCACTTAGAAACTTGACAAATTTGTCTTGCTATAATTAATCATAGCGTGTAAAGCATCTCAAGGAAGGATTCATTTAATTATGTTGTACGACCAGAAAAAAAGCCTTTTTTTTCTTCTTTTTTCCCTGCAAGTGCTCTTGGGGGGTTGACACGATCTCAGTCCATGATTCCCTTACTTCTCCTACTTCACCTCCATTGGAAAAGATAGCTATGATGATTACGAAATTGGCCTTTCTGTGAGTGTCCCAAGGATGGCATAAATAAGTTTTCTTAACTTCTGTGAAGTTTAGTGTTTGGGAGTTCCCCCTTCTGTAACATCCGTTTGTACTTTTACTGTAATTTAGATACTATGGTTGCTAGTAAAACAACTATAATATGAACACTTGATTTGTCTTTCTAGGTTTTGTTTTTCCCCACCCCGTCAATTTAATTTTATTCTTTTGAAGATTCTTCGTTGTCAAGCCGCCAAAGTGGAGAGTGCGATTGCAGAAGGGGGTGCTTCTCGTTTCAGGTACTAGTGGTGTTTTGTTTTGTTTTGTTTGACCACTTGGCAGTAGAGATTGTCCTTGGAGGAGAATTTAAATTTGTTTCATGTTTATACCAAAACTGATGTGATGGAAAGCATTGGGATTTTGAACTTACACAAGATTACATGGTTGTTTCTAACAGTGCTTCTTCAGGCGGAGGAGGTGGTAGGGGTGCACCTCAGCACTATCCCAAGACTGCCAGCAACAGGTATGTCGTCTTGTTCCTAGATTTGGTGTGATTTTAAAGGAAGAATGCTTGTCAGTAGATACTGAGTTGAAAATAGTGTATTGAAGCTTGTACTGAGCTCATCACATGTTAACGTCCTCCAGTTGGCAGCAGGATAGCATATAATCTGTTGAAAGTGTGCATCATGCTACAGTGATAAGAGGTGCACAGACTTTTTAATGCATTTCACTTCAAAAGTTTAGAGGAAGGGGTTTTTGTGTGCCTCTCTTGTGATTACTGTTGAGTGAATACTTTACTATGCGACAGATATGGCATTGTTGGTTAGGGGTAAATGGGTGCTCTTGGCAAAGCTAGTAACAGAATTAGCCTAAGTAAGGAACGCTAAAAGGCCAGTTTTTGAAATTGTTTCTTTCTGTTTAACAATCATATTCTTAAAATTTTTAAAGCGAGTTCCTGGGGAAAACCCCAGGGCAAAACGCTCAGAAATGGATTCCTTCACGAAGCACTAGACGAGATGACGACTCCGCAAATGACAAAGAACGACATGATGCAATCTTCAGGAAAGTAAGAGGGTAAGTACTTTGTAAGAGGTTTAGGGTTTTTTCCGTACCTTAGTCTTGTCTTCAGCAACATATATCTGCAATAAATGGGGTTGAGGAAAGGAAGACATGCAGGCCCTGAGTTGGGGGGACACACAAATGAGAGCTCATTGCTTTGGAGAGCGTGAGGCAGAAACTGATAGGCCAGCAGCAGCAAACACTTGACAAGTAATTCTTGAGAGGTTTAGTCTTTTCCATAATAATACTTGACATTCTGAAGATGTCTCAAAAATGGTTGAATGAAAATTGCATTTTAAATTTTTAATAGACTTGAGAAGTAAAGGTAAACTTGGGTCTAAAATTACTTGTAGCATGCTTACAAGATCTGTAATCTGTTTTTTTTTGTTTTTGTTTGTTCCTCCTTAGCATACTAAATAAGCTTACTCCTGAAAAGTTTGACAAGCTATGCCTTGAGCTCCTCAATGTGGGTGTAGAATCTAAGCTCATCCTAAAAGGGGTCATACTGCTGGTAAGCCATCTGCTTTTCTTGTAACTACAGTTTTCTTGCATGTTAAAAATAAATAGGTTAGCTGTTTTTAAGGGGATACAGAAGTAATGTGTTTGATAATCCAAACATACAGAAATACCGTTCCTGTTTTTTGTGTAAAAAGTATATACTGAGGAGGAAGTAGACTTAATGCTGGTAAACTTTCTGTTTTGGAAGTCTCGAGTCGCTTAATGTGATGGGGCTTTCTTTGGTTTTTTTATTCTCTAAGATGCTAGCTAGGAATCCCCCTGCCCCTGTTCTCCTGATGAACAAGTCTAATGGTCTTAAAAGCTACTGCAGGTGACCTCTCGGTACAGTGATTTAACTGTCATGCTGCTTCATTTAATTTGAGATCGGATTGGTGATACTAACTTCAGTGTTCTGATGACAGAATGTTTTTTTGTCCCATTTGTTGGCTAGGATCATAGAAGCTCTTTGGTAGCATAGAGTACGTTTTTTTCTTTGCTTCAGCGTTAAGACTAGAGTTAAAGCAAATTCCATTATTTCTGTATGTTTGAAATAGCAAAAACCAGATGTTACAGATCACATTAGAGTGGTAATGTTCTATTGTGTGTCTTGCAACACAGTTTACTAACTTATTGCATCCTACTACATGCTGCTTTACATGAAATAAATTTATTTAGATCGTAGACAAAGCCCTTGAAGAGCCCAAGTATAGCTCGCTGTATGCTCAACTATGTCTGCGACTGGCAGAAGATGCACCCAACTTTGATGGCCCATCAGCAGAGAGTCATCCAGGACAGAAGCAAAGCACAGTGAGTATCTCTCTCAATCTGGAATGAAAAATTTTGCTAGCATGTATAATTGCACTGATTAGCTTAATTGTTTTTTTGTTTTCTTAGACATTCAGACGCCTCCTAATATCTAAACTTCAAGATGAATTTGAAAACCGAACCAGAAATGTTGATAGTAAGCTTCAAAACCACTTCAGTACAGAGTTTATTTACTGTCTCTTTCCACAGCCGTATTAAACAGGCTTCTTTGTTTTCCAGTCTATGATAAGCATGATGGTCCCCTCCTCCCCGAGGAGGAGGAACAGAGAGCCATTGCCAAGATCAAGATGCTGGGGAACATCAAATTCATTGGAGAACTTGGCAAGCTTGATCTTATTCATGAATCTATCCTTCATAAGTGCATCAAAACAGTGAGTATTCAGATTGGGTCAGGGCTAAGAGCAAAATAGAACTCTAAACTAAAAAATGTAAATGTTTATGTTGCTTTGGGAATCTTGGAGCATAAAATAGTACCAAAATGTTTCCTATCAGTTCTCTACCTCCCCACTGTTTGAAATAAACAGTCTTTAGGGGTGATTAAAAAGCAAAATTGGCTTTGTTCAAAGCTATGGGAATTGACTCCAAGTGACGATCTAGTTTGGCCTAGACAGAAGTACCAGAGGTACTTCGCAGTACATGAACTTACGAGTACTCAGTACTTCAATTAGCAATTCTTAAACTAATTTTCAAGTCCATTTGTCTTCAGAACAGGATGAAATGTTTCAGCATGTTCTTGTGTACAAAGTTGTCACTCACTAGACACTGTAATTTATAATATGTTGACATGCCTAATTTCCCCTTTAATATTTCAGCTTTTGGAAAAGAAGAAGAGAGTCCAACTCAAAGATATGGGGGAGGATTTGGAGTGCCTCTGTCAGATAATGAGGACAGTGGGACCTAGATTAGACCATGCAAAAGCCAAGGTATGTGCATACTAGCCAGTCATTTAACCACTTAAGTTCTGTGGCTAAGACTTTTAATTGCCTAAGTCTTGTGTATTCCATGCTCTACTTAAAAGTACAAAACTGAGGTCTGACATTAAGAGAGCAAGAGTGCCAGCTATTGCTCCTGCATCAAACCTCTTCATAGCAAAAAGATCCAATCTCTGAAACGGTTTTAAATGTCTTTCCAGAATGCAGTTAGGGTCATTAGGAGTTGCAAAAGTAAGAATATTGTTCCTCTGAATACTGCTTGAAAAGATGTGGTGAGAAACTATTCTGAACACAGCTAGGTCATGTGACATGTATTTCTGGACTCTTAACTTGTGAGTTCTGAATGTAAGCTCAAAACAGTGTTACAGTAATGAGAGTTTTGGCAAGCTTTCATCTTTGACTCGGATATATTGATGCATTAGCTTTCCGTAAGCTCTACTGCCATCAGGGGCATTGAGACAGCAGGAAAGGGCAGTCTGTTCTATTGTTTGATCTTAGATGTTTTGAATGTGGTCACTTTCCCTGAAAATACCTAAGACCTTGATAGAATTAGCCCTCACTTGTAACATTGCTTTTGTTCCCCCAGTCCTTAATGGATCAGTACTTTGCCCGTATGCGCTCCTTGATGTCAAGTAAGGAATTGCCAGCAAGGATTCGTTTCCTGCTGCAGGTATGATGATAAAATGCCTTACTGCTTCCCTTTTTCTTGCAAAGTTGTCTTGAATCCTTTCCTAATAATTCATCATGTTTCAAGGATACTGTGGAGTTGAGAGAACACAACTGGGTTCCTCGCAAAGCTTTTCTTGACAATGGACCAAAGACTATCAATCAAATCCGTCAAGATGCAGTAAAAGTAAGTGTTGCATGTGAAGTCTTAAGCAAAAGCGAGCACAAGTGTTGAAGTGAATCCACAAAACTTGTGCTGTGCACTTACGAATAGTTCTTGCAGTAGAGTATGACAGTAAGGAGCTAAGGGTTAAAATCTGATAGACTTCCATAGTTCTAGGCTAAAAACTTGACTTTCTTGGGGACTGTTACTCCAAAGTGATCAAAATTATAATTCCTGTTTTAAAGGATCTGGGAGTTTTTATTCCTGCTCCTATGTCTCAAGGGATGAGAAGCGACTTCTTTCTGGAGGGACCCTTCATGCCACCCAGGATGAAACTTGACAGGGACCCACTCGGAGGGCTTGCTGATATGTTTGGACAAATGCCAGGTACACTGAAATGAAGGCTGACGTGATGACTGCAGCTGTACTGTGTTGAACAAGAACTAAAATTGTTTTTTGTCTCCTTAATACAGGTAGCGGAATTGGTACTGGTCCAGGGGTTATTCAGGATAGATTTTCACCCACCATGGGACGCCATCGTTCAAACCAACTTTTCAATGGCCATGGGGGTCACCTCATGCCTTCTGCTCAATCCCAGTTTGGAGAACTAGGCAAATCTTTTCTGAAAAGTCAGGTAAGGAGAATGTTGTTCACAGGGTGACTTCAGCATGTTTAGAAGCTCTTCTACAGATGCGTATGTTATGGATTATAGTCTGCTTATGTTGAAAGACTTCCTCAAGATTTGATTCTGATAAGAACTGATGCTCAGCTGATACAAAAATTCTAAACCACTTTTTAAATTGTGCAAGAGAGGCAAGGAATACACTTTTTTTTTTACTGCAAGAAAAGGTGCATGTGGCTTTGGTGGGTCAGAATGGTGTGTTTTAAATAAGATAGCCCTGTTTTTAGGGATAGAGGCTACTCTCCCACCACCCCCCAGCTCCTTCTTTCTCCCTTCCTGGCAAGTAGAATCTTTGTTCCTCTGGTCCCTCTGGTACTACTTACCATATGATGTACGCCACTCCATCATCTGCACTTCTTTCTCTATATCTCCCTTTCTGAAATAGGGGCAAAGCCAACTCTACCATAACCAGAATCAGGGACTCTTATCCCAGCAACAAGGACAGTCGAAGGATATGCCACCTCGGTTTTCTAAGAAAGGACAGCTTAATGCAGATGAGGTACATTACATGCCTACATTACTTAAAGCCTATTCTAAATATTGCCCAATGATTATAGCAAGACGCGTTATTATGAGGACTAATGCTGGAACTCTTTCCTCCTCCTCCTTCTTTGTCCCTTCCTCTTTCACCTCACCCCTCACTTTCCTTAGGGTATCCAGCGTCCTATGAGCAAGACTGAGATATGAGGGCAATTTCTTGGGGTGTCCCTTCCTTCCCCCACACCTCCCCAAGAACACTACTCTGACATCAGTTCCCATGCATCATATTGACAACAATACATTTAATGAAAACCTCAAAATCCTGAACTTAAAACTTTAGTAACCCTGAAGTGCTGGACCAGGCTAAATTTATTTTAGAACTGGCTAATAGGCAAAATTTCATCCGCAAAGTAAACTGCTTTGTTTCGAGTGTTAACCAGACCTGTATCCTGATTTCTGAGCAATTGGTAGAGTTCTAGGCTGTAAAATACAACAGCAAACATGCTAAGTATCTTCAGTCTCTAACATACTGCATCTAAAAGGAGCAATTCCAGATTTGATATCAACGGAACTAAATACCAGTAACTTGCAGCAAGCTGTGATTCATCAAGTTGTGATTTTGGGGGGATTTTAGTACACATGTGGCTGAATCTGTATTTGAGCGTTAACATTGTAGAAATGAAAGTCATGCTTCAGTGGGATCAGTTGGTGTGAGTCCATGGCTGTATATTGGTCAGAATACTTGAAACAGTTTGAGGTGTTTTTCTGACTTACCTGTTTACAGATTAGCCTGAGACCTGCTCAGTCTTTTCTAATGAATAAAAACCAAGTGCCAAAGCTTCAGCCCCAGATAACTATGATTCCTCCCAGTGCTCAGCCACCACGCACTCAGACACCACCTTTGGGACAGGTAAATACAAAAACTACTGTATATTGCTGGCTATAATGAATTTCTTCATGCATGTAAAACTTAGACCATTTTCTAGTATGAGAAGGGAGAGAGAGGTCTTTCATTGCATAGAGCAGGATATACAAAAAGAACATACAAAAACATAATTTGACTTTCTTCTGCCTCTGTACATATGTAGTTTTCTTTAAACTTGACGTAAATGTAGGTGGATGTACTGCAAAATAACAAATTCCGGTATCCCTTTCAGCCTCCTCAACTTGGTCTTAAAACAAATCCACCACTTATACAAGAAAAGCCTGCAAAGACCACGAAGAAACCACCTCCTTCTAAAGAAGAGCTACTTAAACAAACTGTAAGTTAATAGTGCTTCTTGAAGCCTTGTATATGCTCTTTGAAAATGAATGTTTGTTTAACTGTATTTTTTTTTTCCTCTAGGAAGCAGTTGTGACTGAGTATCTGAACAATGGAAATGCTAATGATGCTGTCAATACTGTGAGGGAAATGAGAGCTCCAAAACACTTCATTCCTGAGATGTTGAGCAAAGTAATTATTCAATCCCTGGATAGATCAGATGAAGACAAAGAGAAAGCAAGTACTTTGATTAGCTTGCTCAAGCAGGAGGGGATAGCCACAAGTGACAACTTCATGCAGGTACTGCAATCTGATAGGCTCACAGTCCTTGTTAATTGGCTGTTCATGTTTAGCTTGTGTAAAGGCAGTGTGCAGATTTCTTTGGAGTCCTGTTGATCTGAGGAGGTAAAAAAATAAAAAAAGCTGTGAGGGGCGTAAGAGTTGATGAAAGGAGGAAATGTAGGTACAAGATTTTGGGAACTGGAAGTGGGGAACCTCTTGGCAAGTGAGTCAATGCAGAACAGAAACACGAGGCTCCTATCTAGTGAGAGTATTACTGTGTGTGAGAAGAAAAGCACTTTGGAATTAGAAGTTGTGTGTTTACTGTTTCTTAGGCGTTCCTGAATGTATTGGACCAGTGCCCCAAACTGGAGGTGGATATCCCGTTGGTGAAATCCTACTTAGCACAGTTTGCAGCCCGTGCCATTATTTCGGAGCTGGTGAGCATTTCCGAACTGGCTCAACCACTGGAAAGTGGCACCCATTTCCCTCTCTTCCTGCTCTGCCTTCAGCAGTTAGCTAAGTTACAAGATCGTGAATGGCTAACAGAATTGTTCCAACAAAGCAAAGTAAATATGCAGAAAATGTTACCAGGTAAGAGTTATCACGTGCTTTTATCTTATCACATTACTGCATCTCATGTTAGTATAGGCAAGATGTTTTTTCCTTTATTCTTTTACACTACAGTAAAATAACATATAGCGTTATTTTGATACAGTCAACTGTCATGATTGTTAAGAACGGTGTTTCTTGAGAGGTGGTTAGACCCATGAACCGCTGATGATGGGTTTTACTTGGTACCAGCACTTAACTATGTCTCTTCCTTATTTTTACATGTCAGAAATTGACCAGAACAAGGACCGCATGCTGGAGATCTTAGAAGGGAAGGGGCTTAGCTTCTTGTTCCCACTTCTGAAACTGGAGAAGGAACTGCTAAAGCAAATAAAATCGGATCCATCCCCTCAAGCCATCTATAAGTGGATTAAAGATAACATTTCACCCAAACTTCATGTAGATAAGGGATTTGTGAATATATTGATGACCAGGTGAGATGCTGTCTTGGTGTAGTTGAAGCACTTGTTTTGTTAAACTACCAGTAAGTCACTAACTCCTTGTAAGGCTGACATGTAGCTCTGTGCAGAAACATACAGTATTCTGGGAGATAAATTTTACTGAGTGGACCCTCCCCTGTATTCAACACCCACTGTATTTGAGAATAGCAGAAGTTTCCAGGCTTGCGTCAGTGTGAAGCCTTGCTGTTGCTTGGGAAGGAAGAGTCTAGACCTATGTATTGTTTTTCTAAAATGTTTCAGAGCCATAACAGAAGCAAAACTAGGATTTTTGTGGTGCACAGTCAACACTAATGCACTGTGCATGCACCTAGTTGCTGATGAAAGCAGGAGGGTATTTTTAGTAATTGTTAGCAAATTGGGCTTGAGAGTACTTGTTTCACTGTTTTAGGACGTGAAATCTACCTGCTTAGCAGTTTACAGAACTTTTTTTTGTCCAGTTTCTTGCAGTATATTTCAAGTGGAGTAAACCCACCTAGTGACGAATCGGATTCTTCATCTGCTCCATCTAAAGAGCAGCTAGAGCAGGAAAAACAACTGCTTCTTTCCTTCAAGCCAGTAATGCAGAAGTTCCTCCATGACCATGTTGATCTGCAAGTGAGCGCTCTATATGCGCTTCAGGTGCACTGCTACAACAATAACTTTCCAAAAGGTACGGACGTCAAGATCTTGCCCAAAATTTAATTTGTGTCTGCTTGCTTGTTTGTGTATGGCTTTCAGGCTTGTCACTACACCACTTAGAGTCAAGTAAGCTGTTCAGAAGGTTATAAAGCTAACGATGTTTAAATTTATTCCTATAGGCATGTTACTGCGCTTCTTTGTTCATTTCTACGATATGGAGATCATTGAAGAAGAAGCTTTCTTGGCATGGAAAGAAGATATTACTCAAGAGTTTCCAGGGAAAGGCAAAGCTTTATTCCAGGTAAATTTGCTGATATTAGAGTACAGACTTGTATTTTGTGATCTCTGCTGCACTAGAATGTTTGAGAACGCTTTCAAACAGTGTTAAAGACTTCTTAATGTCTAGAAACTTACTGCAGTATTTCACTAAGGAGGCAAGATGGACTAAATCCTTTTTACTAGAGACCTACATATAGAGGAAAGTATGGCTGAAAGATTTTTAAAATGAGTTGGTGGGGGGAAGCAGTGTTCAACAGAGTACATGGCGGG